>NC_134574.1:142908922-143028922 GCF_050947875.1 Dermacentor variabilis | reverse complement strand
TGTAACAGAAAGAGAATGCGCAAGAACAATGTCTCACAACACTCAAGCACTTCCGGCACACAGCAAGCGTCGTCTGCTTGTGTTACAACGTGCTCCGTCTTTGACGAGAGCTCCGCCGTCAGAGTCGGTCTCAGTCTTTTCACGAGCACTATGATTCGACTTTGTTGCGTTGCGGACTGCAAACGCAGCGACTGGCAATATGTGAAGCTGCGACATCGTATCCTTCTGCAAGGCAGCAGACGAGCGAACTGGCTGCTGCGCATCGGACTGCCGCTATCCGACCGGAGCCAGGATTTGTGCGTTTGCGGCCGTCACTTTACACCGGAAGATTACTAACGCAATAGCGTTTCGCGAGTCCGGTATTGGGGTAAACGCAAGCGCAAGGGGATAGGGCCTGGCCGTGTCTCCTTGCGTGTCGTTTCGCGGTTTGAGCAGAAGCGCAAATGTGAATAGTCTGCACGGTGCAGCCACCTGGTAGCACAGAGCTCAACCACACACAGTAGCAGTAACAAAATGTATTCTTCTTTGCTGCTGGTGTAGATTTTTTCGCAGGAGTGTAATTGTTAACACGTTGTTTTTGTAAATGTTTAAAATGTTTTACACTTTGTTAGAACAACATTAGCTCCTTGTTTGGCTGGTTAAGCTCTGCGTCAACGGGTGGCTGGACCGTGGAGACCGATCAGGCGTTTCACGTACGTCTACGCTAAAGTTCCTTCATCAGCTTGAGTTTATGCCTCTACGGTTCTGTCGAACGCCCAGCTAGCCTGTGGTTACCGGAATACCAGACACGTTCGGCACTGCGACAGAATGCTCGCAACGCACGCTGCTTCGATAGCAGCCATATCTCTCGCGATAGCTGCGATAGCTGCGATAGCCCTCGCTTGGAGTCGACTGCCAAGCAGCTGGTGGAAATTTTGGAAACACCGCGCTCTCGCTCCTAGAGAACCAGAAGTCGTGCCACACGACGTGCCATCATGATGCAGAGCCAGTGAAGGTGAAGAATAGCCCCGATCACTCGGCTAACGAGTTGAGGAGAAAACGCATGACTATGGAGGAGGGTAACTTGTAATGATCCCTACCTCTCTTAATATGAGACGTTCCACACAAATTGAATGGTTAGCTTTAGCTGTACCCTACGCGTCTACAAGATCTGTCCGAAGCGTTTCAGGGGTCCTTTAAGGAAATGTCACAGTTCCGCCAAAAAGGCGCGCGGCGACGAATGCGATAGCAATTAACATGTAAGAATATTACACGAAGTGTAAGACTCGTAGCTGTAGTGGCAGTATGAATTGAAGCAAACGTATGTAAGCTGACTAAGTATGAAAACCAGCTGTTACGCTAGGGACACTCTGAATCTTGCCGTCGGACAACTTCATTCATGTTTAGCCAACGTCTTTCTTGGCGACTTAACCACCTCTTTTCCGTATCGGGTATGTTTCAAACCTCTTTCCCGGGCCGATCCCTGAGGCAGTGCACAGCCGCGTCAATAAAATCGCATGATTTTCAGATCCGAGCTCCGTTGTTGTTTCGCACTTTTAGTATTTAAAGGGACACTAAAGCGAAAGAGTAAATCAGTTTAGACTAATGAAGCATATTTTGAGAACCTTGCAGGCAGTCATTTAAAAAAAAAATAGTTTGATTATTAGATGAGGAAATGAAGGTCCAAGTATCAGTATTTGAATTTCGCGCCGAAACCCCAGCGCCGGTACGTCAGCGTGACGTCAGGGATTCCAAAGTATGTTTTCGCATTTGGGCTGCGTTGGCTGAATAAAGGTTCCCGAAACTTGCCATGTTCAATATTTGGTTCCTTTCAACACAATGTAGTCAATCTGTACCGCTATATATAATTAGTAAGCCCTAGAAGATGACATCAAAATCCAAGACGTCACAGCCCCCAGGTGCGGGAACTTAAAGGGACCCTGAAACGCTTTTGACGATTTTCTACAAACGTACTGAGTCATTAGAGTAGGTCCTTCTGATCATTAATTGACACATCTAAGTGCCCCGCGTAAAGCGTGTAATTTATTATAAGGTTTTAAAAATGCACATCGCTGCCGATCGCAACACAGTGCTCGGCGGAATTTTAAGCCGCCCTTACCCATATGACCGAAATCACCCATACGACGTCAGTGGGGCGAGCTATCCGATTGGCTGACAAGGGCGCGTGATCGATAATTTATTCCAACTTTATGGTAAACAAATGATCTTCATAATAGTTGGAATGTTAGCTAATTTGTTTTTATGAAAAGAAAGTAACATAAAGAGAATGCACAAGAATAATTTTTCAGTACACTTGAGCACTTCCGGCACACAACAAGTGTCGTCTGCTTGTGTTACAACGTACTCCATTTTGACGAGAGCTCCGCGGTCAGAATCGGTCTCAGTCTTTTCGCGAGCACTATGATTCGACTTTGTTGCCTTGTGGACTGCAAACTTAGCGAGTGGCAATGTGTCAAGCTGCGACGTCGTGTCCCTCTGCAAAGCGTACGAGCGAACTGGCTGCTGGGCATCGGACTGCCGCTATCCGATCGGCGCCAGGATTTGCGCGTTTGTGGCCGTCACTTTACACCGGAAGATTACTAACGCAATAGCGTTTCGCGAGTTAGGGCAAACGCAAGCGCAAGGGGACAGAGTTTGGCCGCTTGACTGTGCCGTAACGGGATGACCCATGAGATGAGCAGAAGGGCAAATGTGAATGGTCTGCACGGTGCAGCCACCTGGTGGCACAGAGCTCAACCATACACAGTAGCAGCAACGAAGTGTATTCTTCTTTGTTGCTGGTGTGTATTTTTCGCAGGAGTGTAATCATCAACACGTTGTTTTTATAAATGTTTAAAATGTTTTACACTTGGTTAGAACAATATTAGCGCTGTGTTTGGCTGGTTAAGCGCTGGGCCAATAAGTATATGGACCGTGCAGACCGATCAGGCCGCTCACGTACGTCTACGCTAATGTTCCTTCATCAGCTTGAGTTTATGCCTCCAGTCATTTGCCGAAATGACCAGCTTGCCTGTGGTTACCGCTAGTGTGTGGTTAACGGAATACCAGACATGTTCGGCGCTACGACAGAATGCTCGCAACGCACGCTGCTTCGATAGCTCTCGCTTGGGGTCGACGGCCAAGCGGCTAGCGGAGAGGTCTCGCGCGGGCGGGGGCGGGCTCCAAAACAACCGGAAGTGGACGATGTGACGTCGCATCGTGACGCTGAACCAGTGAAGGCGGAGCTTAACCCCGCTCGCTCGGCGAACGAGTTGAGGAGGAAAAGCATGGCTAGGGAGGAGGGTAACTTCTAATCGCTTGTAGCTCCATTAATACGTAACGCTTCACTTAAATTGTGGTGCGAATGTTCTACTTAAGCTGAACCCTACGCGTCTACAAAATTTGTCCGAACCGTTTCAGGGGCCCTTTAAGTAGGCGTCGCCACCCGTATTTCGTTCTTGCGCTTTTTCTGGCTTAACAAACGTCTTATCGTTGCAAGAGTGGTGTTTTTAGTGTTGTAGAACCGGTAATTTACTCATGCAGAAGAAATCATTTTTCACTTTAGCGTCCCTTTAAGTCTGACAAGATTTAAGATAAAAGAGACGCAGTGTAGGTGTTTTGTTTCGCGACACTTGTTTGTGGGCTGCCATTCTGAAAATTTTGAGGAGTAATTCTGCCAAGAATGTAACACCTGGTATGAGCAACTTTAGCGATAGAATGGTGCGGCAATATAACCCGCACATACCGCACGTCGCATAGCATGGAATGGCATATAGCATACATATACCTAAATATATACGCAACCTCACGGCGACGGCGAAAAATTCGTTTGGAGTGTCCATATAATTGTTATCGCAATAAAATTAAATCGCGGGGTCTTACGCGCCAAAACCACGACATGGTTATGAGGAACACCGTACTGGGAGTTCAGCTGATTAATTTTGACCATCTGGGGCTCTTCAACGCGCACCCGATGCAAGTAACACGGGGCGTTATCGCATTTCGCCCCCCCATAGAAATGCGGCCGCACCGCCGCCGGGATTCGATCCCGCGACCTCGTGCTTACAGCGCAACGACAAAGCCACCACGCCAGTGCCGCGGGTGTCCCTCTATACCGGTGTCACAAGGCCACTTTGGATCGCGATCGAGTCCGATGTGTATCCGATTTCTCGGTCGCGATTGCCTCCCTTACGAAGACTGAGGAAAGCAGCCAATCGCGAACGAGAAATTCGATGCAGATCGGGCTCCCGATCGCCATTCAAAGTGGCCCTTGTGAAACCCGTATTAATCTCACAAGGAATATACCGTACAAGACCAGCTGCTGAAAAGCTCGCGCACTTTTTTGAATCATAGCGCGAGATGGGGGCTCGACTCGCGTCTGTGAAAGCTCGATCCGTCAGACAGACCATGCAGTCGAGCGCCTCTATACAACGAACGCCTCTATACAACGAAATGACGCGCGTATAACGAAGGAATGGTTAGTCCAGGTTCTGTTGCGAAGTGTGCGGTGCGTAACCTTTGCAACGAAGTGGCCCCTATAACGAATAATTTCGGAGGCCCCCTAAGCACTTCGTTATAAGGGGCGTTCGACTGTATTTGCTCGCGGTCTTTGTACGCATCGTCGCCCCCCTCAGAAACATCTTTCTCCCCTCTTCCGTTTATCCCCGCCGGCGCAAAGTACAGCGGGCTATAGAGTATACAAGGGGCGGAGAAGATCGAAAGCGCGACACGTATAGACATATGATGGTATTAGAACGCGATGCAGCTGTATTTATTCTATATGCGAACGCCCCCATGTAACTGCGAGGATAAGCGTAAAACGAAGAAGTCGGCAGCTGTCACCGGCCCCGCGTATAAACACCAAAACACAGGAAGCATGTCAGTCAGCCGAGTGCAGTTCGAAACAGCTGAATGGCAATGCGATGTCGCATATCACTCGTCCGCTGCGGCTATATACATATATACCCTTTATTTTACTCGTCGAGGCTACAGGGGCGCTCTCCCAACGGCAAAAGGGTACGGCCGCGCTTTTGCTATAGCGAAACTTTCGTTAAGAAAAATGATAAGGTATGCATACATATAAGAGATGTGAGACAGAAAACAAAAAACAATTATTTGAGTTCTATTAATAAAACATCTTACCACAATACGAAAAAAAGAAAGGCATTCTATTTGTAAGAACGAAAGACTCGATCGTGGCGACGCCACACTGATGTCCCCGCACCAGCCAGCTGTGACGTCATGGATTCTGGAGGCGTCTGCTCGTGCGTAGCCAATTTTTTTTTTCGATAGGTAAAGATGGAACTGCGTCGTGTTCTGAGAGAGGCAAAGAGTGAACTTCGCAAATTTCGAGAAATTATGATAAACCATCACGGTCCAAATACTGCAGTACATTGATGTCGATGACGTCATCACTACGGGATTAGGCGCGGAACTTAAAAAAATGAAGTTTGGTCCTCATATTCTCTCTTAATAATCAAACTATTACCGTGAAATTAAGTATTATGCAGGCATGAAACAATACTTTATAGAAAAAAACCTGAGCTAGCTTAGACGACAAACTATCGGTTCGCGGAGAGAAAATGAAAGAAAAACTTTCAGTTCTTGAATTTCGCGCCGAAATTCACCAACCACAGTAGGGCAGTGTGACGTCAGGGATTTCAAAGTATCTTCTCGCACTGAGGCCGTCGTGGTGCAGCAAATTTTCTAAAAACTTGCTATGTAACTGGATCCTTTGTCCCCTTTAGAATACAATGTAGCCCCGTCTTTTTACACACCAAATATTAACTATCCATGAACATACCCTTCACCTCGGAAAGAGATTCAAGCCAGCTGGAGTCCGCTTACAGCTTAGGAAGTCTGCTCTGCAATTGTAAATGCAAGCTTAATTGTTAAATAAACGCTCGGTGTTTCAAGCTAAAATATTACTTTTTCTTAGCAGTGGTGTAAGGACTGCAGCCGTAAAACTTGGACTAGGCGTTCAGGATTCATGCCGAAACTACTGACACAAAAAGACACCCGTATAAACGGAGAAATACGCTCGCATAGCCGTCTTAAAGGCGCAACTGAAATCGGCTGACGTCAGTGAATAAGAGAACCTAATTGGTTGGTGCACATGCAACTTCTTTTTTTTTTAATTCTTATATTGTCACCGCACGACAGCGGCAAATGTTGCTGTCGTGACGTCACTATAATGTCGATGACGCTTGGCCCAGCATTTCCAATCCAAGTTTATGGCAAACTAAAACGTAAAGGTTCCCAAACTTTCGCACCTGCTAAGTGTTATCCTTCTACGTGCGAGAAGCGTGTAAGCGGTGGAGTTTCAAAAACTTCGAAAACATATGCGTCAACACCCGTGCAAATAGAGAAATCCTTCACCGCTGCCACTGAACCTGTTCAGGGAGCACTGCGCAGCACGTGTGAGCACGTGATCATGACGTCAGAGCAGGCGGTAGGCTTGAGTGCGTGCTCCAACTCTGCAAGCAGAGCCACGGCAGTGCCCGTGAACAAGTACGCGCATCAACTGGAAAACTGTACCGGGAACCAAAGATTGTTAAGGACTAACAGGTAGAGGATTTCTTCCCGTTCCTTCTCTTCGTGTTCGTCGGTTTTCTGTCTCGAGCGAGAAGTATCAATACTTAATAATTAACTAAATGGGGTGTTGCGTTTCGCCTGCGACACGTGGTTTTGCCGGCGCGACTGCGGCAGGGCGGCAGACATTTTGGCCCGATCGTCGTCGCCGCAACACTCATCGCCAGGTGTTTCCAGGCGCGACTGCGGCGATGCGACCGCAAAGGATCACCCTCGCATTCCAGTCATTGTGCCCGAAACAGGCGATGCCAAAGCAGGGATCGTCCCCTCATTACAGCCATTGTGCCCGAAACAGGCGATGCCAAAGCAGGGATCATCCTCTCATTCCAGTCATTGTGCCCGAAACAGGCGATGCCAAAGCAGGGACCATCCTCTCATTCCAGTCATTGTGCCCGAAACAGGCGATGCCAAAGCAGGGACCATCCTCTCATTACAGTCATTGTGCCCGACCGGCAGCGCTACAACAGGGTGCTACGAGATCGTGCTCGACAGGGTGCTACGAGATCGTGCTCGTCATGGTGCTACGGCATCGCTACGACAGTGTGCGTCACCATTAGCCCATTGTACATTCACGTGCTCGTCTTTTGAGGGGTTCCTTCTTGCCCTCAACTGCGAGAGTATAAAAACAGCTGCCCCCGGACGCAAAAAGGGAGGGCTCCGATTTCTTCTGTTGAGTGAAGTGCTCTCCCGTCTCTCTACTTCGGTCAACCTGACCGCCAACTCTTTGCGATGTTAAAATAAACAAGTTGTTTTGTTGTTACCAGTCGACTCATGCTTTGCCGGGACCTTCGGATGCTTCCAGTTGTACCCCAGGCCGCCAGGCCAACGCTACCCTTGGGGCTTGCGACCCAGGTACAACCACGGGCGTCAGCGCCGAGTTCCCAACAGATCGTACCAGCAGTCCGATCCAAACATCTGGTTGGCAGCGGTGAGATCGCCTCCGACTTCAAATAACTGTCTGCCAGCGGTGAGATCGCGACAACGGAGGCCAGCAGCGAAGAGATGCAGTTGACGGTATGCTGAGCAGCTCAACGACGATCCGGGAGCAGTGCAACGAGCCCTGTGTGACGACTGGTTGCCTGCAGCGGAACGACTGCGCGGAATTCCTGCCTGCGAGGTTTGGTGAGTGCGGGACTTTCTTCTTCTGAGCTTTGCCAGGCTTTTTGTTAGTGTCAGAAACAGAGCTGGTAATTGTGGTTGTCGTTGCTGCCGGGTTAGTTTGCGGCAAGACAATAGTAAGCAGTAGAGAAAGCAGCATTCAGAGCAGCCATGGATTTGAAGTCGTTGCGCAAACCGAAATTGTTGGAGCTTGCAAGAGAGTTGGGTCTGGATGTCTCAGACAAACTAAGAAAACCTGAACTGCTAAAGGCTATTCTTGAGTTAGAGGCTGAGGATGACGAGCTGTCGGAATGCCTTGAGACTATTGAGGAGAGGTCAAAAAGACAGGAGCGCGAACTTAAAGAACAGAAAGAAAAACAAGAGCGTGAACTTAAAGAACAGAAAGAAAAAGAAGAGCGCGAACACGCTTTGGAAATGAAGCGTCTCGAGGTAGAGATGGAACGCGCTCGTAATGGAAGTCAGGCACACGGTGCAGGAGAACGAGTATTGTTCAAAATGACTGACCTGATGCGGCCGTTTAAGCTTGGAGAGGACATTGGTTTGTTCCTGGTTAACTTTGAGCGAACGTGCGAGAAGCAGGGGTTCTCTCGGGAAACGTGGCCACAGCGCTTGCTCACTTTGTTACCCGGCGAGGCGGCCGACGTAGTCGCTCGCTTGGATAGAGAGGAGGCAGAGGATTTCGACAAAGTAAAATCGAGTCTGCTAAAAAAGTACCGGCTGTCTGCGGAGGCGTTCCGTCGGAAGTTTCGGGAAAATGAGAAAGGCAAAAGTGAGTCATATACAGAGTTTGCGTATAGGCTTATGTCGAACATGCAGGAGTGGCTCAAAGAAGAGAAAGCGTTTGGTGACCACGATAAAGTTCTGCAGTGCTTCGGGCTAGAACAGTTTTATAGTCGGTTACCGGAGAACGTGCGATACTGGGTCTTGGATAGGCCAGACGTTTGTACGGTGGCTAAAGCCGCTGAGCTAGCCGAGGAGTTTGTGACGCGTCGGGCTCGCGGAGCTAAGGATGGTCAAAAGGGTGAATTTGGCTCGAAGTTCGAGAGGCCGAAGTTCACACCCATGAGAGCAAAGGGGAACACGCGTAGTGCGGATGCGAGTGGAAGCAGTGCGACCGAACCTAAGGAGACGGCGGCAGCCGAAGCCGAACGCAGAAAGCGGTTCGAGATGAGGCGAGCGGGCGTTTGTTATACGTGCCAGAAGCCGGGTCACTTTTCGGCGCAGTGTCCGGAAACAACACCAAAAGTTGTGTTTTTTTCAATAGGCAGCACTGACGAGAACATGAAGCTTCTCGAGCCTTACATGCGAGACCTCCTCGTGAACGGGAAAGAGTGCCGAGTGCTTCGCGATTCCGCAGCTACGATGGATGTAGTTCACCCATCTTACGTAGAACCCCATATGTTCACGGGCGAGTGCGCGTGGATCAAGCAAGCCGTGGAAGCTCATAGCGTGTGTCTGCCAGTAGCAAAGGTGCTTATTGAAGGACCTTTCGGAGCGCTTGAGACAGAGGCGGCAGTGTCATCTATGCTGCCACCCCAGTACCCGTACCTATTTTCAAACAGGTCCGATCACCTCCTGCGCGAGAAGGGGCTTTTGTTTGGTGAAGCTAGTGTTCAGGCCTTAACCAGATCGAAGGTTCGGGAGCTCGCTGCAAAGGCGGTAGTTGCGGGGCCGACGTTATCAAACAACGAAAAAGGGTCAGAGGCGCAGCAAGCTGATATGCCGAGCACGCCCGAACTGAATAAACTAGAGTCTGTAACGTTAAAGGCGCCAGATACTGGAGAGGAAACGCCCGACGCGGGAAAGTTAGAAGAGCTATCTACTGATTTGCTCATCGCGCCTACGTCAGACGGACTTGATAGGTTGCTAAAAGTCAGCCGGACGGCTTTGATAGCCGAGCAAAAAAAGGATGGCAGCCTGGAAAACGTGCGCTGCAATGTCAAAGAAGGTATCGCCAGGAAAACTGCGCGTTTTGTGGAAAGGGGTGGAGTCCTGTACCGGAAGTATCTAGACCGCCGAGGAGTGGAGTTCGATCAGCTGGTCGTGCCTCAATGCTATCGTCAGGATCTGTTGCGCTTGTCACACGGGGGTTCGTGGTCCGGACACCTAGGAGTTAAGAAAACTAAGGACCGTCTCTTGCAAGAGTACTATTGGCCAGGGTGTTTTCGGGACGCAGACCATTTCGTGAGGACATGTGACACTTGTCAGCGGGTGGGCAAACCAGGGGACAAATCGAGGGCGCCGTTGAAATTGGTACCTATCATTACGGAGCCTTTTAGACGGCTCGTTATTGATACTGTGGGACCTCTGCCGGTAACAGCCACGGGGTACAGACACATTTTGACTGTGATCTGCCCAGCGACAAAGTTCCCTGAAGCAGTGCCGCTTAAAGAACTCAGCTCAGTTGAGATAGTTAATGCACTACTGTCCATATTTGCGCGAGTTGGTTTTCCTGCAGAAATTCAATCAGATCAGGGCACAGTGTTTACTAGCGCTTTGACGACAACTTTTCTCGAAAGGTGTGGGGTAAAGCTGCTACACAGCTCAGTGTACCACCCACAGTCGAATTCCGTTGAGAAGCTCCACTCCGTCATGAAGCGCGTGTTGAGAGCGTTGTGTTTTGAACATCGAACTGACTGGGAGCTGTGTCTGCCTGGGGTGATGTTTGCTTTAAGGACCGCGCCGCATGCGGCTACGGGGTTTTCGCCAGCTGAACTGGTGTACGGTCGCTCGCTTCGATCTCCGCTTCGCATGCTTCGAGAATCGTGGGAAGGTAGGGGCGACGACCCAGTCGTGGTGGAGTACGTGCTTAAGCTCCTCGAACGCTTAAGAAGGGCACAGGAGTTGTCAGGTGAAGCAATGACAAAGGCCCAGCAGAGGGCCAAGGTTTATTATGATCGCACAGCCAGGGCCCGTCGTTTTGAGGTTGGCGATGAGGTCATGATATTGCGCACATCGCTAAACAACAAACTAGACGTGCAGTGGGAGGGCCCAGCACGAATTGTTCAGAAACTGTCGGACGTTAACTACGTGGTAAGTCTGCCAGGAAAGCGGAAAGCACAGCAAGTTTACCACTGTAATCTGCTCAAACCTTATAGACAAAGGGAAGCAGTGGTGTGCATGATGATAAACGTTCCTGAAGAGCTTCCGGTCGAGCTTCCAGGACTAGGCTCAGTGACGAACAGGGAAGACACCGGTCAAGTCATTAGTGACCTTATCAGTAAAGCACCGCTGTCGCCTGAGCAGAAAACCGAACTACACCAGCTATTACAAGAGTTTCAAGGTCTGTTCTCTGAGAGGCCTGGTAGGACTTCTGTACTTACTCATGATATAGAACTTACCTCCCCAGAGCCAGTACGATCCAAGGCGTATCGGGTGTCACCCCGCCAGAGCGATATTATGGAGGCTGAGGTAAAGAAAATGCTACAGCTCGGTGTTATTGAGGCAGGTGAGAGTGATTATACCTCCCCTTTGATTTTAGTTGAGGTACCGGGCAAGGAACCTCGTCCTTGCGTCGACTACCGCAGGCTTAATTCCATCACTAAGGATCAAATTTATCCGATCCCTAACATCGAGGAGCGCCTTGAGAAAGTTAGTAGCGCTCAGTTTATTTCCACCCTAGATCTTGTCAGTGGTTATTGGCAAGTTCCACTTACAGAAGAGGCTAGTAGGTATGCGGCGTTCATTTCACCAATGGGAACATTCCGTCCTAAAGTGTTGAGTTTTGGTTTGAAGAACGCGCCATACTGTTTTTCAAGCCTCATGGATAAAGTGTTGCGGGGACAGCAAGAATTCGCTTTACCGTATCTAGACGACGTAGCGATATTCTCCGCATCCTGGTCTGAGCATATGGCACACTTGCGGGCAGTGCTAACCCGCCTGCGCGAAGCGGGCTTGACAGTCAAGGCTCCTAAGTGCCAGTTAGCACAGGCCGAGGTTGTCTACCTCGGTCACGTGATTGGTCAGGGTCGTCGCCGCCCCTCTGAAATAAAAGTGGCCGCTGTGCGAGACTTTCCGCAACCGCGCACAAAGACCGATATTCGGTCGTTCTTGGGTGTCGCCGGCTACTATCAGAGGTACATCCCTAGGTACTCTGATATCGCGGCTCCCCTGACGGATGCTCTAAGAAAGACAGAGCCTCAAACAGTCGTCTGGGACGAGACAAAGGAAAGAGCTTTTAGCGCCCTAAAGAGTGCCCTAACAAGCCAGCCTGTGCTACGATCGCCAGACTATACAAAAGGGTTCATTGTTCAGTGCGATGCTAGTGAGCGAGGCATGGGCGTTGTACTGTGCCAACGGGAAAAGGGAGAAGTAGAACACCCCGTCCTGTATGCTAGTCCTGTAGGCGCAAACGTGAATGGCCTGCACGGCGGAGCCACCTGGTGGCGCAGAGCTCAACCAGAGAGAGAGCGTTAGGTTAGGGGACGCAAGCCGTACCCAACCGCTGTATAACACAAACCACCGTAAGTACTAAGGAATCCAACGCGAGAGCAAAAGAGCGCGAAGGGCACGCAATGGAGTTTGCGTCTCCCAAACGCTCGAGTACGGCTTGCGTCCTCTCTGATGTATGCGCGCACAACGTTCGTGCCAGCCAGCGGTGAGTGACAGTACGTTCACTCGGCTTCGTCGCTTGTGCATGCCAAACGCCCACTGACTGTCGCTAGAAACCGCCTAAACCAGCACGCGTGGGCCGCGCATGCGCCCTCGATACCGCGACAGCACGGCGACCGACGGTCCAAGCAGTGACGGCGCGCCATCTATGGTGTCGGTATGATTGCCGTGCCAATAAAGAGAAAGGTCTATAGCCCGGTTAATGTCGTTACGAAAGAGTCTGAGAAGGACGCGGCATAATTGAATTCGCCGGATGCGGGATTTCGCAATAGCCGAGAGCGCGAGGCCATCAGACGAAAGCGAAGAGGACGGTGGAACGCGCGGTTGGTTCGAGCGAGATATGCGATCCTGTCGTAGCGAGCAGACCGGTTCCATCTTCCAGTCCATTTGTCCGCGGTTCCGCGGTCGTGTTCGAGGAAGCTCGTTGCAGCTGCATGCAGGTTTTTCTGCTCTGTTTATGGAACGCTAATAAGCGATAGTAAATGAGTTTATACTACTAAAGTGCACTTCCAGAACATTACTTCAATTAGCTCGGCGAAAAAAAAAACGCGTGTAGAGGGAGTTTTTTTTAGCTTCAACTTTGTAAAAGTTTCCTATGGCAGATAACGCAATCCTAACCCTTGATCTAAATTACTCTATGACGCGGCCGTTACTTTCATGAGAAATAAAAATACCTAATTGAATGGTAGACATAAGCGCACTAGATCTAGTTTACGCACATATTTCAATCTATATATACTCATGGTAGCTAGTGAGTATGCAAGGCATACTTGGAACCAATTTGCAAGACAACGCCACTTTCGCGATATTTATTTTCAAGGTGTCCGACGAAATGCACTGAAGCTCCGGTTATTTTGTGCTTCAATGCATAAAACAGGTTTTTGTTAAAAAAAAAAGTGGAACAGGAGTGCATTTTTACCGCACGTTTGACGGCGCACTCTCGAAGCCGGTGCCATCCCCAGAATTCGTTCCAAGTCATATATATGCCTTGCACACTCACTACCTACAATCCGTAGAGGGAAATATGTGCCATAAATAATGTTTAAAATATTTAGCATATTTCTGTTAATCTTTCAATGAAGGATTTCGATTTCTGGTAGGCGTAATGGCCGCCTCGTCTTTTAGATCGAGGGTTAGAATTCTGCTTTCTGCCACACTCTTAAAACAGCTGCGCACTTCGGGATGGATATTTGCCTCACAACGATAATCGTCATCTGCCTTGATTGCGTATCCTTCCTTGACAACGTCGCGCTCGCTACTTTCCTGTCGAGACTGCTGTGTCACGCTGATAACGCGCATGCCGTTCGTGACTTGGAAGTACCGGGCAAAATGAAATGCCCGGTACAGAAAGCAAATGCGGGCAAGACGGACGACGATTATCGTTGTGAGGCAAATGCACACCCCAAAGTGTGCAACTGTGCACAGGCAATTTAAATTAACGGTGCAGCTAAAGAAAAACGTCATATACACTGCACCTTTACACTCTTAAAACGGTTGCACCCTTTGGGGTGTGTATTTGTCCCACAACAATAATCGTCATCTGCCTTGCTGGCGTTTCCTTTCTTGAAAACTCGGCTCTGGCTACTTTCCTGTCGAGAATGCTGCGTCACACTGATAACGCGCATGCCGTTCGTGACTGGGAAGTACCGGGCTCGCAGCGTTAAAGAAAGGAAACGCGGGCAAGACAGATGACGATTATTGTTGTGGGACAAGATACGCCCCAAAGGCTGTAAATTTTTAAGTGTACACTCTTAGAACTATTTACACCCTTTGGGGCTTATCTCGTCCCACAACGATAATCGTCATCTGTCTTGCCCGAGTTTTCTTTCTTGAAAGCTCGGCGCTCGCTACTTTCCTTTCGAGAAGCTGCGTCACACTGATAACGCGCATGCCGTTCGTGACTGGGAAGTACCGGGCTCGCAGCGTTAAAAAACGGAAATGCGGGCAAGACAGATGACGATTATCGTTGTGGGACAAGATACGCCCCAGGGGGTGTAAATTTCTAAGCGTGTACTGGAAGGCTTACACTCTTAAGCAAAATTACACCCTTTTGCCACACAATAATCGTCTGCTGTCTTGTCCGCATTTCCTTTAACGCGGCGAGCCCGGTACCTTGCAGTAACGAACGGCATGCGCGTTATCAGCATGACATAGCCTTCCCGACCGGAAAGTAGCGGGCGCGGCATTTTCAAGAAAGGAAACGCAAGCAAGGCAGATGACGATTATTGTTGTGTGGCAGAGATACACCACAAAGGGTGCAACTTTGCCTAAGAGTGTACCTTATAGCGGCACGCAAATGTTGACACACAAGGCCCGTGCTGGAGTCTCAGTGACTGGCTTTCGCAAAATGGAGTATATACCTCCACTCTAAAACAAAATTACACCCTTTGGGTTATATTTTAGCCGCGCAACAATAAACCTCACCTGTCTTGTCCGCATTTCCTTTCTTTAACGCTGCGAGCCCGGTACTTCCCAGTAACGAACGGCATACGCGTTATCAGCATGACATAGCATTCCCTACAGGAAAGTAGCGGGCGCGGCGTTTTCAAGAAAGGAAACGCAAGCAAGGCAGATGACGATTATTGTTGTGTGGCACATATACACCCCAAAGGGTGTACCTCTGTCTGAGGGTGTACACTCTTAAAAATATTTACACCCTTTGGGGCTTATCTTGTCCCACAACGATAATCGTCATCGGTCTTGCCCGCGTTTCCTTTCTTTAACGCTGCGAGCCCGGTACTTCCCAGTCAAGAACGGCATGCGCGTTATCACTGTGACGCAGCATTCTCGATAGGAAAGTAGCCAGAGCCGAGTTTTCAAGAAAGGAAACGCAAGCAAGGCGGATGACGATTATTGTTGTTAGACAAATATACACACCAAAGGGTGCAACCGTTTTAAGAGTGTATACATAGAGCAAGCGGAGGACGCCCGCCCAATATAAGGAAACTGCAGAAGGCGACGGAAAGTCAACAAGAGCGCGAGTGTTTCGCACGACGTACCCTTCTGCGGCGTCAGAGCGTGCCGGCTTCATTTACTCTTCTTTTTACTCCGTCCTCTTTCCCAGTGTCATTTTACTCCCCTACTTCCGGCCGCCGACAGCGGTTCAGGTGTCATCCGACTGTGCCCCCATGGAAGTGTGGTCAGCAACAATTTACCTTTCTTCTTGCTTTATTTTTTTAAATAAATAACCATTTACCGACTATGCAGCGTCCGCTATGGGACAGAGGGGTGGCCTGCTAGAGAGCCCAGCACTTAGTTGGACGCCTCGTATATCACGTGTCTTTACACACTGCAAGACTGGATCGCACCCAGCGAAACCGCACGTGCAAGCGAGACGATTCGCGCGGGCGTGATGCACGTGTACGCGTCTGCGTCCGAAACATGCGCGCACTGTACGTGCAAGTGAAAAAAAAAATATTCGGCCACAACTCGTCCATACAGTGACTATTCAAGTATGGGACTAGCATTCTTTTGAGAGGGAAATGAATTTCGGAGAAAATTTTAAAGGATTTTCTTTTTCTAATTCTGTTTGTTTTTCACTTGAAGAGTGACGCAGTGAGTTCACGCATTGTACTATCTTCGGGATCGGCCCATGAAAACGCTTAGATAGCAAAAAAAAAAAAGAGAGATAGAGAAACGGTCTGACAATGCCAAGAATGCTACTCGCATTAAAGCATTTTGTATATTTCAGACTTCTTAAATATTCTCTCTACGTTGTCGGCGCAACATTGCAGACATTCGGTGCACTTTTCAGTAAACCGTTTTTCACAAATTTATATTGTATACTACGCCCTAACGTGTATTCTTAAAAATTATGCATTTGAAAAGTACATTTCTTTAGCTTTATATAGTATGTGCTATGTTATGCAAACCATGATGGTCTATCCAGTAAAAAGCCATTAATAAAGACTTCAATTATTAGAAATGGCTATTACTTCCGGTGTGGGGAAAGCGTTAACGTATGATATATTCCTAGACTGCAGGAAAAACAAATCAGCTGGAAGAGATTATCATCGGGAAAAAAATCACATTATGCAAGGACGTGCATAACAACCCGTGACAGTAAAGACCCCATCTTCGGGAAAGAAAACAAAATTATGAAATCAGAATAGCGTGTTACTTGGGTTTCCATCATAACTTCTTGTATGTATATATGTGGCAGTGCTCAACCGTCAGAAAAGAAGCACACACACACACACACACACGCACACACACACACACACACACACACACACACACACACACACACACACACACACACACACACACACACACAGGTGGTGTAATTTCGGTGCCCCACTTATTAGCAGAAGACAATTGCATATTTATGGCATAAGCGCAGCTTTTTAAGCCGTCAAAAGCGGATGATGCAGAAGGATATGAACATAAAATTTTCGTTGGTCAATTTGTAGTCAAGCAACTTAGCGCATCTAGAGACAAGGAAAATAAATGCAAACGACGTATCCGCACACAAATATAACAAGGAAATCCGAAAATTAGGCGTTCACAACGGCGAAAAAAAAAAGAAAAAAAAAAAGAAAGCAGACATACTTTCCTGCGCTTCGTCCTGCGTTTAAAGACAAGAGAGTGGCGACATGGAAGACCCCTTCCGGACTGTTTGTCCCACAGTCGCTTATCACTGATAATAACCGTCGCGGCGATGGCAGGGTCCCACTGTCGAAGCGATCACAGCGCCGTATCCTACAGGAAAAGAAAAGAAAAAAAAAAAAAAAACGCGCGCGCGATCGCCCAGTCCAGCGGAGATGTCAAGGACGAGGTTTCTTCCGCAGCCTTGGACCCCCACGAGCCGACTCCAGCACGACAGGAAATAGATGTACCATTGTATACAACCAGCAGATCGACGAAAGTGTGAGGCGATACGACAGCGGCGGAAGGTGAAAACAGAAAGAAAGCCAACGGGAGCACGCAACAAGCAGCAAAACGCAAACGCGGCGCGCACGCCAAGCCAGCCACATCTGTGCAACAGTTGCCCGCACCTACACGAACGGCCCCCGGGAAGTTCCAGTAAAAAAAAAAAATAACGAAAAGCGAAACTGCCGGCCTGCCTAGCCGTCGCTCGCTCAAATCTAATCCGACATTGCTATGCTGTTGAAGCTTTCAAATGCTGAATGCCCGCTGCAAGCTTTAACAGCAGATATATACATCGAAAGCGCCAAGAGATAGCAGACGACAGCACTGCCCGCCCAAAACAGACGACGCGATTGTTTGGGCTCGGGTCGGCAGACGACGGACGGACCGCGCTATGCACAGGAAAATATGTTTGCGACAGCGGAACTTTTGAGGAGGGCGTTAAATTGAGACGAGTTGTTGATCAACGTGCGACGTCGCAAACTCGCGCCCGCGACACGCTCGAGCGAGCGGCGTTAAAAACGTACGGCGTTGAATCGCGCCCAAAGTTAAAAAGCCTGCGCAACAGACCCTTCGACGCGACAAGTCGACGGCGCCGGGCCGCCGCGCCTGCAGCAGCGAGGCTTTTGGGGCGGGCAGTTGGCAGCAGCACATCGCGGCGCCGACTCACCGTTTTTGAGCTCGTGCGTAACGGTCAAGGTTTCCGGTGCAGTTGCCGGGCCCGCCGTCGCAGTCGCCGCGTCGACGGTTTCGCTCGTCGCCATCGGTAGCCGCAGGGTCGTCGCCTTCAGGTGGTTTCGAGCCGACGGTTCGGAGCACGGGCACGCGCTTTTTTTGTTGGTGCTATCTTTTTTGTCCTCCCCCCTTCTCTCGCTCGCTCGAACAAGCCCTAGCGGCGACACCCCGCCCCCACGCACTCCTCCAGCGACGACGAACACGACGAGGCGTGCGGGGCGGCCCAACGTTGGGCGACCGACATAAACACCTACAGAAGGAACCCTCGCGCCTCCGGCATCCTTAAACGGAAAACTCGGTCACGGAGCTTCGCCGCTCCGCATATAGATGGCGCTAGTAGTTAAGTTCCGTTAGGCGCGGCCGTTTTGAATCGTACTATTCGGCGGTCGCGCTTGTGCACGAGTTCCGTCGACAAAACCGCGATGCACCCGCCATCTGCACCATCGCGCTCCAAAACCTACAAGCCCTGTGCGGCCTGCACTTCGCGAATAAGTTCTCGTCAGTTGAGTGCCCGTTTTTGCTCGTGCAGAACCAGCACCGAACGTCCTGCGTGAACGCTGGAATACCTTTCTCACGAGTGCAGATAACGCTGTAAACTCTTCCTGCACGAATGGCGAAGTGGGGCGTCTCGTGAACTAGTTCGGAAAGTGCAGGCGAACCGAGTGGATCTTTCGTTTCCGAGAGATGCCGATATCGAAGGAAGGAAGGACCGAAGTCAACTTTACTCAGGTCCTGCAGGCCACGAGAGTTTTGGGCTCTCATGGAGTGGTCGTCTCCCACGACGGAACTGACGTCAATGAAACGAGCGAATGCACTTGGCTCGCGTAACTACAGAGAGTTGGACAAAACTTGAATCGTCCAAAGCTCGAATACGCATACGCGCTGTTTGGGATCCTGCCATTGACAAACTAATTATTTCACTAGAACTCGTGGAAAATAATTCAGTTCGTTTCATCATACGTAATAACAACAGAACTGCAAGTTCCATGAAAGCCAACCTTGCACTTACCCATTTTATTATATCGTCGTAAAACCGCACGTTTAGTTCTTTTTCATAAACTATACCATCATTCATCACTCTGCAACGACTTCATTTTTCATCCATAATACATATCGCCTTGAATCGACCACCGTTGTAAAGTTGGTCTTGAATCATGTTACACTAGAATAGAATAGAATAGAAACTTTGTTGCAATGGAAAATATTTGAAGGAGGGGTGGTCGGAGCCTCTCAGTCCAGGGCCCCACTGGCCTCTGCCGCCTGCCTGACCACAGAACACCTATACAAACTTGTCCTGCTAAGTCGGAGCGGGCGAGCTGTGCCTCCCACTGCTCCATTGTGTTGCTGGTATTTCGCCTATGAGGGTGCTTAGTACACTCCCAGCTTATATGTATTAGGCTAGGTATGCCACCGCACCGAGGACAGTTGGCCCTATAACGAGTGGGATACATGGCGTTTAGCAATTTTAAATGGGGGAATACCCCGGTCTGTATTTTACGCCAATCGACGGCTCTTCCCCAATAAGTTGTGGGTGAGGCGGCGGGCATTTTCTGCGGACTCCGCGCTGATGAGCAAGGATGTCTTTGGCATTTAAATTTGTGGAATTTTGTGAGGGATAGTGCAGGTTGTTGGGGTTAGAAGAGGACGCCGTCGATCGGTTAGTGAACCCTCGAGCTAACGCGTTAGCCTTTTCGTTCCCCTCTACAGTCATTTTTTCTTTGGTCATCCACGGAATGGAACCATCTTCCTGGTGAAGTCATATCCATTTACGATAACCAAAGATATCGAGCAGCTCTAGCTAACATTGTGTAGTTGAAGCATATTTTTTTTTTTTTTGCTGTATGGTTGTATCCTAAGTACATCTGTATTTACCGCTTTACTATCTTAGTTTGCTACCAATTTATCATGCCGTAGTAAACCCTGGCTAAAACTGCGTAATCAAGAGCCCTTGTACTTAAACGTTCCAACTGCTTATAGTTGTTTCTTTTTCTCATTTGCTGTGGCCCACTCCTTTCTTTAATGCCTTTGGCCCTGAGAGTAATAATAAATAAAAAATAAATAAATAAAAGGTGTGTTAGCCATTGGATTCATCGGCTGTCAACAGAGTGCTCGGTGACAACCAAAAAAAATAAGTACAAGCTCTGTCCACAAAACCGTGCTGCACTGGTCCCCGGTGCCTTTGCGCTCCAAACACACAGTCCCAAAAGACGCTGATAATGAAAGCATAGTTCACCTGCACTGTGATGTCAAGGAAATGAGCGAACGTAATTAATTGACTGGCGTATCTACAAGAATTCGAATTACAATAAGTGCTGAAATGGACGGGCACTTACTGGGACTCCTGACGATTTTAAATCGTCTGCCCTAGACGATCTAAAAAGCGGGTCGAAATTAAGTTGAACTGAAGTTCAGGCCTTAGGTACTCCGAGGAACGAGACGTGCCTCATCAGGCAGCTGCTGAGCCTACTGATGCACTCAAATTTAATTTTTAGTTATTCTTCACGGTCCATTATTTCTTCCAGCGGTAAAACATTTTGTCGTGCTGTTACAAAAGTGTGACGTAATGTGATGTTCTGTTTTGGACTTTGTTTCAATCTTTACTCTGTTTTCTCTAATTTTCAAGTTCCCAATTTTTATAATGGCTTGCAAAATATTTGAGACTGCTCAAAAAAGGTATTCTCAGAAGTTAGTAAGATACGACTGTCTTACATATGTAACAAATTTCATTCAAATCTGTTTACAGTTGTGTGAAATAAGGAAATTCTGTATTATAGATGTGTTTTAATTCCATTCACTGATGCTAAGCTGGATTTTAGTGCATGTAAGCATGCACAAAGATCCTCAAGATACCAATTTGAACTGCAGCGAGTTTTTCAACTCTAAAGCGATTTGACTTAGGTCTCATGCTAAGGCTAAATGAGTTGCATGCATGATTTTTCTCTAATAACCGTGTTGTGGCACTATCTTGTGGACAAAAATACAGCCCGGCAGCAAACACTCAAGCTTTAATGGCTTTTTGAATCCATAGGTGCTACTGAGGTCAGCCCCATAGAAAGACAAGCATGAGAAAGTAAGCTTATGAAACTTTTGTAGTTAGTTTACCGCTACCTTTCCTTACAAGAAAACTGATGAACAAGTGCAATAATATAGGCCAAAATATTTCATGTAATATTTCACTGTATGCATTATAAGAGGCGATTTTAGTCTTTCACTGTGGCACAAATATATTGATATTCTTAAATGTACTTGCAACACTGCCTTTCGACAAGAAAACGGTACTGGACCTCGTCTGCACAGCCCAGAGAGTTTAATACAATGACCATTAGAGGCACATCTGGTGATGGTGTATTTGTGTATGCCACCGGTAAGGTGGTTAAGCAGGTGAAGAAGTTACGAGTTTTACACGGATCAGTCTAAACTTTGTCCCTGTAGCTTTGAAATGCTCTTGTGGCTTCTTACAGAATAGCCTTCCTGAAGTTAATTTATTCTTTAATGTTTCACATGCGAGAATAATTATTCTTACAGTACCTCTGTCTGGGAGAATTTGAAGTTTTCAGAATGTTCCAGAGAAGAATGTTTTGAGGAAACAACCGTTTCTTACAGTAAGTGTTACCGATAAAGAAGCATCTATATTTGTCGGTTAACACACTGGAAAACATAGTGCTTTATTTGCATGCTGTAAATGATGTGACAGAATGAACTGGCTGCAAACAATAAACACCAGCTTGCTCGAAAGAAACACTGCTAGCAATTCACAAAGCATAGTCCAGTGGTGGGAATGGACAAGTGTGTTTTGTAGATGTAGAAATGACAATTTGTAGCAGCTGGCCTTAGTTTTGCTAGCAGCAGGTTGCCAAAACAAGAAAGACAGGACAAAAGCTGTGTTTATTGCATTTGTTACAGATATAGAACAAACTTAAACACTGACTAAAATGAATAAATGCTAGCTTGACGTTACAGCTCTGGTAAAATGACAGCTGGAGTGCACTAGAGTGCTTCTTGACGATCAGCCAACAGCCAACCAGAAATTTTATGGTAGGGTTCACTTTTATAAGGCAGATTAAATTAAAAATTAAATTATGGGGTTTTACGTGCCAAAACCACTTTCTGATTATGAGGCACGCCGTAGTGGAGGACTCCGGAAATTTCGACCACCTGGGGTTCTTTAACGTGCGCCTAAATCTAAGCACACGGGTGTTTTCGCATTTCGCCCCCATCGAAATGCAGCCGCCGTGGCCGGGATTCGATCCCGCGATAAGGCAGATGGTGTGACAAAGCTTATCGGCTGTCAGTGTTGCTCATGTTTCTCATTTTCCAACGTAGTGAACCAGAACAGAAAGCTTGCACATCTTTTGAACGAAGTAAAAATTCAAGAACCTCCTATAAACTTTGATTCAGATGACTTCAATGTTGATTACAAGGTGCCTTCAAGGGACAGTGACAGCAACGAAGAGGTCATGCTGCCAGAGGAACATTCATTTTAATTAAGATTATTAATTAGTATGCCCTAATATTTGTCAAATTTTCCGATTTGGAAATAAAAAATCTTCAGTAACATATTGCCAATAAATGGCATTTGAATTTAAAGCCTGCCAATGTGTTACTTAGACCGAAACTGAATTTGTTCCGCCTTGGAGAAACTTTTGGTAACCAAGAAGTTCAAGAGCCTGTCTCACTGGGCTTGCAATTTTGTAAGCATTCTTTTGCACTCGTAGGATTGCAAATTGGGAAATTTGGTGACGATCCATATTACAACAGCCCTTACAATAGGGACGAGTACAGAGCTCCTGTACTGTTGCTAAAGCACTATCATTTCGCCATATCTAAAAGCTGAGTTGGAGGGTTAAGTGGACTTCATACAACATAACCTTTCAACAGCTTATCATGTGGTGTAGGAGCCAGGAAGTTGGCAGCAGAACCGTAGCGTCGAGTGGGAGATAAAGATGCATTCAGATATTTCACACTTGCTACTACACACACATGCCATTCAGTGGCCACTGAGCTGCAAGTAACTGAACAACTCCTCCTAGACTAGTCCGGTGTCGACGCTTTATTCACAGGTCAAGTATCTGGGAACACGATGGAGAGTGTAGTCCATACAGTGTGCTGCGTGCTGCAACCTATCACTCGCTGAAATGGGGACTACGTCTTGCTAGCTGGATCTAAGAGAGACCTGCGAGTAATGTGAAAAAAAGAAAGCAAAAATTCAAAGGATAGCACACTCAGCAAATACAAATAAGAATTGATCACAGGGAGGCGGACCACTGAAGTGATTTACACTGGCCAAACAGCAAAAGCCTCAGCCAACATTCTGACAAGGAGACTTGTCTTTGGAGATCGGGAACTGCCAAGAAAAGCAGCTGCCTTGACAAAGACAGCTTTTGAACATAATTGCTTTCCAAGCTGGTTCTTATTACCAAACGGTAAGTTATAAATGCGGAAAACACACTTTCTCTTTCAGTACCACTGTTAGCCACTGAGGGCTCACTGCATGTGCACAAAGCATAACCATGATGTTTCTATCAAACACCCAAACATTTTTCTTTGCTTAACACACAAATGAAGATGTCGCATTGCTTGGTGGGTTGGCATGTTGAAACAGCGGCCTGTATTTTTATGTCGTACAGCATCATTTGAAACACACTTCATGGGCGCTTTGGTATCTGTAATGGTGCAACAGTCTACATCAAATTATGAGGACGGCGCCAAATAAAACTGGACTGGCTTCATGGCTTTAGTAAGTGTATTGTGGTGTTCACCGGCACAGCGGGCAAATTGGAACACCTGCTGCCGTGATAGCATGCCAGATGTTGTGTGAGAGGAGAGGGCATTGCCGTGATGCCACGTCACCAGCGCGCCTCATTGGAGCAGATACAGGAATGCAACGACGCATTTTGCACCGCAGGCTGCTGCTGCTCGCTGGCCTGGGCGGCATGTTCCACTATGCACAAAACTCGAAGGAACCAATTGGACGTTAATGCTTCCACATTCGCAACTCGTAAGAAGTTCTTAGGTGTCTTCGGAAATTTTTCTGAAGGGAACTATATGTAGGTGCCCTTTTTTTCCCCTAATTGAACTAAATAAAAATAAGGTTTCTCTTTTGGAGACAGTTGGTGTTTTCTTGGCTCCACCCTCGTACAGTCAATTTTCTCAGATCCTGCGCACAAAAATACAACTAAACCGCTTCCATTTATTCGCATGGGCATCAAACTTCCCACCTGAAATGAATATTTTAAGTAATAATTCTGAGTTAATTTTGCGAAAGACCGAAGGCAACGTGCACTACTATAACGTACATACAATGAGTTGCACAATGTAACTCATCCTCAGCCACAGGGAAAGCCTAGAAGTACAAGTGGGTGTCATACAGTACGGTGAGGGGAAGGGAAGTGGAAACATTGACAAACGTTTCCTCCAAGCTGAAGGCTTCCCCTGTTTGGACACTTTTGATCTTTTTGTAGATGCGCATTACAATATTCAGCTTTTGCTTTTATACTGTACGGTGTAAAAAAAAAGAATTCCAAAGCTCATAATGGAGAACAATGAATAGCATGCAGTACAGTCTAACCTGTTTGTGACGAAATTGCAGCCAGCAGGAAGGCACTTTTGTTAACTACTACGACATCACTCATTGTGGGCCTATGCTCGTTGCATGTTCGTATCGGTGAGAAAAATCTTACGTTTACTTTGTGTAGCACAATTGGCTATAGCATCTCTAGCTCCACTAATGCGCTTCAGCAGTTCTCTTCAGCACCGTGGCAGTTGTAATTCTATGTTACGAAATTCTCCTCAAACCAATCACAGTGGCTTTCTCTATATTGTCTTGCTGGCGAGCCTCGTGAAATTTTTAGTTCATGTAGTGGTGGCTGCATTTTGACAAGGGTGAAGTGGAGAAATACTTCTACATTCAGCTTTGGGTGCACCCTGGAGAACCCCACACTACATCTCGGAAGTTGTTTGCAGCAGTATGGAAGCTGCAGGACTTTTAGCCAATAGCGAAGCTGAATGCCCCTTGAGATGTGTTCATCCACGTTGAGTCAGATACTCATTGCTACAGTAATTTGTGGCACACGACATGCATACGCAAAGGTCCTCCTATGTCACGTATTGCTGTAACGTATTATGTACCAGGCTAAAAGTAAAACTCTAATCCCACCAATAATCAAACAGTCACACCCGGAACTACATTCCGCTGTGCAGGAACATTACCTGTGTATGTCTTGTACCTTTGGCAGGGCTGCAAACAACTTTTGCAATCAAATTTAGTCTGAGGCCTTGCACTATAATATCGCTAATACCCACGGCGCTATGTTTGGACGTTAAAACCCCCCATTAATCGAACAAGTTTTCTTTCACCCCAGGCTGTGCCTAAGCTTCCAAAAATACAGGGAAGCTCTGGTTCTCAACTAACTGTTTTTCCTTTCCCTAGTAAAGGGTAGCCAACCAGATATCCCCCGGTTAGCCTTCTTGTCTTTCCATTTAAAGTGAAGCTTTCTCTCGCTCTTCCCCTCCACCTTGTGTGTCTGGCCAAGTAAACTGGGCAGATCTCGGAGACCGTGTAATCAGAGGTGGCGATTCAGTGGGCTGATTCTGATAGCAGAGACTTATGTGTGTTTTCGCAAAGTTTTCAATGTGGCCTACAACGTGGGTCAATCCTGGAGGCAGTGTGAAGTCCCAGCAGCTACTCATCTCATAACATTAACCAATGATGTCTGCCCAATTTCTCCAGACACGAAATTCCACAAAGATGGCCTCAACCATCTCACATCTGCGTCCACTTACCCGAGATCCTTCAAGGACACAGTTTGGGATCCCCTCTTTGCCGGCTTGGCCTGGGGCAAAAAACAAATATAAAGCGTTTTAGCAATGGTAAATGGTAAAGCCACGATAGAGAGAGCCAAACAAACTTCCATTAAGCATGCATGCAGCACCTGTGATGGATCTGGCTTCCAGCCGATAAAGAACAAGATGTGAAATGTGGCTGGGATAGTTCCATCCTTGTTGCCGTAGAGCTCTGCACAGATAAAGGTAGCATATAAAATATTTATTTATTCGATACTGCAGGTCAGAAGGCCTAAGCAGCAGGGACAAGAATTCCGAACACAGTAGAAGTTTCAACAATTCAGTATGCCAAAATACAGAAACAAAGATTACAAACTACGAGAGTACCAAGATCAATGTATAATATATAAAACAAAGCACTTAGGAAAACATAAAACTCAGGTAACATATAAACGCAGATTTCTTCTACAGATCGTAGGCTACGTTAAGGCAAGCTGCTTCAGTCAGTAATTGTATAGGGATATGATGATGATATGTTGGGTTATATGGTGCAAGGGTTGTATAGGGATAGAAAGAATACATGAACTGGATTGTCTTGGCAAAGTATGGGTCAAAATGAAAGTGAATGATGAATTTGCTGGGTTTATGTGTTCATACAAAGCTCGGAAAAATTTTCTCGCAAAGAACTGTGACGTTTTTTTTCTCAAACCAAATGCCAAGTCAGTGACTGGCAGCGGCCATGCTCTCACCTTGGTAAATTGCCGCTGCCGCGACCATGGTGTCTCTGTGTAGATGAGACTTGCGTTTCCACGTTGCATTGTTCTCCGCCATGCCTAGCCATCATGAGTGGTGACAGGAGACGTGGCACCGTTAGCAGCGAGACGCCACAGACACTAAGCCAACACGAGAGGCGTTCAACAATCACCTTACCTTTAAGGTCGGCCATCAGATGGAAGGCAGTTGGATAGTTGACAGTCATTTCGTCCGAGTCCTTGGCAGGAAAATAAGAACATTACCGAGCAATAAGTGCACTGAAGGGTACAGGGTGTTTTAGCTAAATTGTGCCGAGCCTTAGGAGAAACCAGGTGTGCATTATGCGAACGCAACAAACTCGGTATTGTTCTCCGTTCGATTTTAACAACTCAATGTATATTTTACTGTGAGTGCAAATTCAAACAGGTTGAATTAGGTGCAGAACCTTCAAAGGGATAGTTGTGGAGCATTTTGAAAAACATCGGATTGATTTCCTTCTATAAAAATAGGTCTCGTGGTCTTGATTTTTTGAAGCTCCTCCGAAGAAAGTGCACGAGATCTATAATTGCACAGTGTGGCTACACGCTTGTGCACAGTGATGCTAGTGCCCTCAAACATGCTTAAAAAAAAAAAAAAAAAGAGAAATGCACCATGCAGAACCACCGCATGACATAAGCTCACCGTAGAAAATTCTTCGAGTTGGTCAAAGAGGACAGCCAACGGGATCAAGTTGGCTGCATATGGCTAATGTGCAACTAGTTCTTTAAGCCTTGGTGCATGTTAGCTAAAATATTGTGTACAGTGAGAGGTGAAAATCAGTCAAACAAGCAGTCACACTGTACTCTACTTTGACGAAACTGCAACGTGTAATGTGCTACGAAAAGCAGCACGTGGGAAGTTACCACAAAATGCCCAGCAAAAGGTGACAATGTAAAACATCCTGCTTATGATTAGCAGATGATCTGATTCAATTTCAGCCAACTTAAAGATTAGTGCATCTGAAGTGGACGACCTTAATATATTAGTTTACAGTTTATGTGAAATTGTTGCAACGTTTACCGGGCTTTTGCGAAATTTCTACTAAGAGATCAGTGGTATATTGAACTGTGGCATCGACGCAGGTTAGCTGGAAAATTTAGAAGTTTTAACAGTGAGAAAGACAGGACAATTAGGTAAGAAATGCGAACGATGAGGTGGTGCCTTCAACTACTATTTATTTCATGCCGCACATGAAATATAAATTCGCAGAAGGGAAAGCCTTGTCATTCGTGTTTCTTACCTAATTGTCTCATCTTTCATGCTGTTAAAGCTTCGAGATTAGTGGCATATTTCAGAGCTACGTACAGTACATCAACCTTGTCTGCTACAGATGTCTCAATGGATGCAGTTACAGATTTCTGACAAGGCCATTTTATTCCTTAGTTGTAGAGTTATAATTGTGATGTTTCATTTCTTTTGTTCCTCATTTTCATCTACCCTTCAGTAAAAATTGAAAGCTAAACCTAAAACTAACAGTCTTGTCTGCTACATTTTGTTGATATTTAGCTCCTTTTTCTATGCAACATACCTCTTTACATTCATTATGGTGGGTGCCGAGCAAAAGAATTCCTCTATTCCTTGTATTTAGATTGGAGCTCTCTTTTAATGTAAAGCTCCCTTTCAAATGTGAATTCGCCAGTTTCAAAGCATTTTCTCATATCTGGATATCTGGCATTTTCTCATTCTATCTAAGGAAGAGCTCTCGAAATGTGCTAGTTTCACTGTTTTGTTTGACTTTCAACTATGTCAGAACAGATATAACTAAGTTAGGATAGAGAAATGGGGCATACTGTTTCAGCACTGTAAAACTTTAACTTGCAAGCAGACGACAACAGCAAAATGAATGCAGGCGACACACAAAACACTGTTCAATGTCACCTGTGTCTCTGCTTGGGAATTCAACCTTGACAAGGGTTTTGGGTAACATTGGAGGGACAATAATTTCAGTGCTGAAAACGCACGTCAAAGATATAGATTGGATGACACAGGTCACAGAGCTCTATCTTCAGCACCGTGCCGCATCTTCAGCACCATTCTTGACAAATTTTCTGGGTTCACTCTACTATTAAAAAACTTGTAAAAAAAAAATCCACTCTTTCATTTTGTAGGTTCCCTAAGCCAGAAATTATGCTGAACAGAAATGTATCCTCAACGCACAACTTCTCAGTTTTACAGTGGCAAGCCCAGATGAAAAACAGAAAATTTCTTACAATTGTAAGTAGTACAAAGCCGGCCTGGTTCAGAAGTGCTGCCAAGTCTGTGGGCTGAACAAACGGGGATATGTGGGCTCCAAATCCCTGCAACAACAAAAGTAATTCTCAAGCTTGAACTAAAGTTTGGATATACCGTACTGCATTATCAATCAATCAATCAATCAATCAATCAATCAATCAATCAATCAATCAATCAATCAATCAATCAATCAATCAATCAATCAATCAATCAAAGCGGTTTTATTTCCACCTGGTACACGGCGAAAAATGCTGAACAAAGAGAAAGCTGTTTGGTTGCAACTTCACAAGATTGCAGCTGTCCAACACAACAGTAGCAGGATGGTACTACTACAAGCAGAAGAAGAAACAACATACATGTATACACATGGAGCAACGTAAGGAGCAATGGCTAAAGAAAATCTACAACTATTTCAAAATGACACAGCATAGGCAATTACAATGAAATCACAGCAATTTGAAATCTCTCAATTTGAATTAATGGATGATTCAAACCGACTGGTTGGTCCCGGCAGAGTCACATGTGTTTGGAAAAAACACTCCCTCTGGTTTGAACTCCTAGAATTGTCTTAAGGAAGTGGTCCCACTCCAGTGACACGTGCTCTGCAGTTTGGACAATGTTCGCAAATGCACTGTGCTTTCTGCACGAATTATGCACATACGAGTTATATTGCATTACCGAGCTCACTTTCCCTGCATCCAAACGACACATAAAAGTTTCGCCTAGCATGAAGGGTTGCTTGGTGCCCATTAAGTGAAGAATAAGACGTTTTTGCAGTACTAGCCTCCGGACTTCAAAGTTTATGGCAAAACTATTTAATATAAGAAAACTAAGTTTTCTGTGCCTACAGATGAAATGTAATAGAATACTATAAAAGAGTGATTTTGAGTTATACAATTGGAAATTTATATAGGCCCCACTAAAGAAAGGACAAAACAACAGATATCTGGAAGTAAACATCTTTCTATTGCGATAGCAATTGTATGGACACTTCTGGCGCTCTTCTGTCGTCGCCGTCACCGTGAGGTTCCATGTGAGTGAAAGCGTGTGAGGGTGAGCCGGCGAATGCGGTTCGATCTCGCGTGCGCGAGCGAGGAACGCGGCCTGGATGCATGCCTTCTCCTGTGGTGCCGAAAGGCAAGGGAGGAGGGGCGTTCTTCTCCGGCGGATGCTACGGTGCCTTGATGTCCTCCTCACCCGCCGCTTTGTACAGAGTGGAAACAACTGCACCTTCTACTACAGCGTCGGCCACGCGAATCGCGGACGCCATAGTAGACGTCTTTGGTGGACGCCGTAGGGACGTGTTGCCAGTGCTCGTGCGTCTTGAAAGAGATCTGCGACGTGGCCAAAGTGCACGCCAGCACAGGCCTCATTTTCAAAGCGATCTGCGATGTTTGCAGAGTGCGCATAGTGCTGGTAGCTTTGTATGCGCTGTGCTTTCAACGTTTCATTCGCATCGAAGCGATAGATGCATGAAGGTCAATTTGCTTGCTGCTGCCGGTATTTCTCACTCCAGAAGTTTGACAGCGAGTTTCCGCGTTCATCGAGCGAGATGTGTTTATGTTTACCTTTGCGCGTGTGACACCCTGCTGGTTAATTTAGCTGAAACGCGTTGGTGGGCTAGTTGGTTAGGATCCATGATAGAATGTGTGAGCACAACTGAACAAGGACGTAGCAAGAAGCAGACACACAAGGACAGCGCTGTCTCTGTTTCTTTCTACATCCTCGTTGAGTCACGCTTACACATTCTATCATTGTTAATTTAGTTAGTAAGTGAATGTTTACAAGTTTATACGGCTGATAAAAGTACTATCCTTACTCTGTACAGCTGTTGACTAATTTGCTAACGCAATCGGTGCTCCGCCTTTTCAGCAGAATTGCGAATTTTGTTTTATTTTCAATTCAATACAACAATTTTCGATGATGTTAAATATGGAACGAAGTTTTGTTGTATTCCAATAGTTAGTTAATGAGTTACTATTACTTCAAAATGACAATTTATGGCTACACTTGGTCACGAACTTCAGAATTAGTGACAAAGCTATTATCATTCAAACTGTCAAATTTCCCATAATCAAGCAGCATTATAACACATCATAACATTTTAACCCTACAATATAACAAAAAAAAATTCTCCTACTTTTACCAGAAAAGCTACCTAGTAGCAGTGATTTTAGCTTCTAATTCTGGTGGCCAGGTCCATGCAAACTGACATTCTGGTTGACATACATGATGGTTTACTATGAGTCTTGCCCACTAACAGAGCCATACAGTGTCCTGGCATTACCACCATTCATGACTTTTACTAAGAAATGGTTTGAAATGAAGATTTCCAACAAATAACAAATCTCCCAGCTGATTTTTGGCGGCGGCAACATCCGGGCAAAAAAACAAGCTGTTTCACTTCAGTTACGGCGTTTGTCAAATCTGACGCCACTAAACGTTACAAAGCAGGGAAAATAAGGATGTGTTCTTTTAGCAAATTTTGTTGTTTAACTCACTCCAGTCACCACACCTAACCGACATCCTTTCAAGCACCCATACTTGCAATCACGCCTTCAACATAGTCCTATGGGAGCCCACTAAATTGTGGCTGCTTTAAAAAAGCAAGAAAGAAAGAAAGAAAAAGAAAGAAGGAAAGAAAGAAAGAAAGAAAGAAAGAAAGAAAGAAAGAAAGAAAGAAAGAAAGAAAGAAAGAAATGAATTCTGAATTCTGGTGGCCTTGCCCAGGAGGGCTGACACCTGAACAACTGCCCGAAGGAGGGTGCAACGAAAGGGAATTTGAATAGGGGAATGTAAATTTATACTTGAAAGTTAGATTCCTGGGTGCGATCTGTGCGACCCCCTGCAAAATGTGTAGGCAGGGAAAAGAGAAAAAGAACTTCACAGTCTGAAATATCTCCTTTTTTGCACCGACACATGTTGAGGCTGCCAACGAGCTTACGTGTGGTTCCCGTTGTTGTACAGCGATTGCGCCAGTAGTTCTGTGTTTTTGGATTTCGAACTTGAGGTCAAACTGGGCTGGTTAGTGCATTCTTAGAAGGTAATCGGACAGTGCTTCAGACAAGATCAAGTAATGACGGCAGACACTTAGCTGCGTCGGTTGTTTTTGCTTCATCATGTATGAAGCGCTGTTCAAATTTCTTCGGATAAAAAGGCAGATCCAATGCACATTTTCGAATCTGTCCTTGTGGGTGCCACCGAATCATATGTGCTCAATGTATGCACCACACGGCACCCACTAGCAGAACCTTCTTGAAATGTTGAACTCCTGCAATGCAAGGACCAATGCTCCAAATCAAAGCCTTATGAAACATTGAGGAGCTATGCCAAAATTCAAACTGGACTCCGTGCAAATGTACAGTGAGGCGTCAGCACAGTGGTGTTACAAAAACAAAGGTGATGTTTTCGTCCGTTGAGAGAAGAATGGCAAAGAGATGTTATGCAAACGGAAGTATGACGCAGAAGACCTTGACAAGATTTACTATTATTTGCCTGTTGCATTCCTGCGTCTACCATGTAATGAAAACTGGCACACGTAGCACGATATGTGACGGTGAGCAATATACCCTGAGGATTTGCAAGTAAAACAATGTCTGTATTTATGACAAACTGTTTTTTCTGTTTTTCTGGTGAACATGACACAGAAACATGGCTAGCCTCTTTTACCTGCTGCAAATTTCGGCCAAAGGAAATCTGACCTCTGCGACAAAGTTTGAGTCTCATCGATTGCAGCGCGCAAGCGAGGAGTAACCTACGAACAAGAGTGGACTCTCGCAGTGGAGGCAGATACGCCGTCAGATTATCAAACTAACAACACGTGAAACAAACCTTTTGTGAAAGTGATGTCGTGCTGCAGCTGCGAGAAGTTCGTTTCACACGTTTTTACTTTGATCGCCCGTCGCTGCAGCAAATGGTGCTCACAGTAGTAAGCATGCCTTCCTGCTTATGTGCATACTCATGCATAACGCTTGGGTCATGCAAAAGAGACTCTCCAAGGATGCAGTTTTTAAGCAAGCATGTATTCCTGCTAATTCGTGTTTGGATATGACCTACTTTCCTATTTTTCAAGAGCACAAAACAGAAGCGGCAGCTTGTTTACAGGCACTTGAGCTTCCGTTGACAGGACTGCATGTCTTGTGGCACTAGAAGCAGCTGTCTTTCTCAGAGAAGTACAGAGAGAGCTACCTGACTGTCCTATTACACTATTATTGGAGTCCTTCTTCTATTAACCTTGCAATGTGCCCCTGCGGAGGGTGAAGGAGAAGCACCGTGTGTGGAGAGAGGCACACCAAATGCACCAAGCCCTCTAGTCGGTTTCAGGGAGTGAATTTCCTGAACCATGGACAAGAGGAGACACCTGGCGGTTGAAATGCTGCCCTGTTCCAGATGGCCACCATGGTACCATCGCCTAACAATTATTTTGAACAAAATTTTCTTACTCGCACGAACAACCTTTCGAACAAACCCAAGCTAAAGTCCCGAGTCCGATGTGCTGCTAGCCACCGTAATGATGCCTACTGCAAAACTTAAGCCTTTTGGCCTTGTGCGATACATTACATCCACAGTGTACGCGCTGCCTAGGCCTCCATGGAACCTAGGCAAAGTGCCGCACGACCAATGATTTAGCGCACTGTAGTCACGTGTCGTGCTTCAGTGGATAAGCAAAATAATCACGCCGTGAAGAGTTAGACTCCTAAAGCTTTCCCCGTCGCCAATGTATGACCAGTGCTAAATGATGGGCATCTAATAGGCACATAGTCCATAGAGTACATCAGTGCGATTGTGCTCCTTTTCCTATACCCTGTTTGAATTAGCCACACTTGCTTAGCGATGCACAATTTCTCAGACAATGCTTCCGAAAATGCACGGTAATGCACAAGCCCTCGGTAACACGGTAAGTCAGTGACCAATCATTCGGATGGCTTCCAAAACTTTCTGACATCTCACAGCGTGCTGCTAGAAAACTTCAACTATGTCCCACTCTACCTGCTTACCACATGTCGGTTTGACCTCTGAGTTGATTGAGTCGAGCAAAAAAGAAAAAAAAGCGATAGTATGCGTTGATATGTCAGCGATGCCTCCTTGAAACCAAAACGAAGCCTAGTTCGCCTAATGGAGTCAATCCAGTCGTTAGCTGGCTCTGCCCAAACCGCAGTACAAGCTGCTAAGCTGTAAAGGAATGCTCGAAATAGTGGCGAGGTCACATGAAAGCATATGTGTGTGCAGCAATGTGTTGACCAACTTTTCTGGCAGCTTGTGGAATGAAGACTTCATTTCTGGCAAATTCAATATTTTGGAATCTACTTATTCGGACATATTCAGCGGTCCACACTGATTCCAAATTATCGGTCAGTGACTGTACTGTGTGCTGTACTGTGCACATTATTGAGTCAATATTGAAAGGGGCTCTTTTTTGAACCCGCTCCATTTTATTAGAATAATTTTCTGGTAGTCTTGGATTAAAGAGATTCCACTGTAGCTACATTTGTCAGAAAAGTCTTGGATTGCATCACAAGAATGAAATACTGCCTATGACTGAAAAAAAAAAATTCTAAGATATCATTGTTAAGAGTCATGAAGTCAATGTGTTGCAGATCCAGGTATAGGTAATTAAGTAAAATGGGAGTGAGCCATTCATGTGTTGCCAGCCACAATTAGTGCGAGAGAAAGTAATTTGCCAGGGTGGTTGATGGCGATGAACAAATACCCCTTTTTGCTTCTCGTAAATTTGCGAGGTTCATAAGTGTATCCAGTTCTTCCTGCACGGAGCTTTTATAATTGTGCAATATTTTGCACATGTATATGCAAATGGGTCAAATTATTTTGCAACAAAATTTTTCTGCAGTGGACGAAGGAAGCTTTATGTGCATTTCTACAGTCAGTGATAATCTAAGAATGCAAAGGCAAATACAGTGCTGTCCGGGACCGGCATTTTGGAGCATAAGAGCTACACTCTAAAAAACATTTGCACTCTTTGGGGTGTATATTTGCCACACAACAATAATCGACATCTGCCTTGATGCGTTTCCTTTCTTGAATGCTGCGAGCCCGGTACTTCCCAGTAACGAACGGCATGTGCGTTATCAGCATGACATAGCATTCCCGACAGGAAAGTAGCGAGCGCGGCGTTTTCAAGAAAGGAAACGCATCAAGGTAGATGACGATTATTGTTGTGTGGCAGATACACACCCCAAAGGGTGCAAACATTCTTTAGACTGTAGGAAAATGTAATTGACAGGAGCACAATAATGAGGTTCTGCTGTACTTGTGTTGAAACAGGACAAGCCCCTTAATACTTAAAGGCAATGATGGAGGTGTTCACTGACAAAGCAGCCACACTTTATGAAACAATGTGCAAAAAGATATAAGTGAAAACTACATACACCTTCACGCTCTGTTTCTGCAAGCTGCAACGAGCCTCTCAGTTGGTACAGTGTCTCGCCACCAAAGACGCAGCCCAGAAAAGCACCATCTTGTTTGAGTGCGTTCCACACCTGAAAAGAAAAATTTAAGCACACGAACTTCGAGGAAACCATAAAACCAGCACTATATACAATTATGTACAGTGTTGTGTAAGCACTCGTTTCCACAGTGATAATACTGATAAGTGCTATTCGTTCGTCACAGTACTCCTGAATCTTGGTCTACAACTGCAACCAAATCCCTGAAATAATACCTCCATAAGGATCTGTGTCTTTGAGTCGCAGGTACTCTAGTGACAAGTAAATCTTCAAGAAAATTTTGGAATCTATAACTATGTACCTGTTCAGCTAAAGTGGGCATTTTATAAGCCTACAGTGAGTTCTAATCATCCTCAGCTTTTCATGCTACAATTTATTATTCTGTGCTATGAACCAACGGCCTGAAGAAAAAGCTTTGCTAAGCCTTATTTATGATTAGTCTATAACTTCAGTGTTTGGAATACATCTACAGGGTGTACTTATTTTAGAATTAACAATTTTTAAAGATTGCCTGTTGCACGTAGGAGAAATTCTACTCCTTGAGCTGGACTATTCTAAAATGCAGATGTTATTTGCCTGAGAAATCAAAACACATAATCAATTATTTACCAAAATATCACTAGTTAACTTACATTAATTCCTTTATGGTGCATAATATTGCAATTTACTTATCGCAACCATTGAGTTGGCAAGGCATATTCACTTAGAATGGATACTCAGGACACTAGTTTCAAGATGTGCATTCCCAATATGTGTGAGAAAATTCACTGGTGTTTCAGTTGTTGTTGAGCTCCAATACATACCAAGCCACTTTGTAAGAAAAGCATGTGAAATAACAATGCACTTTTACTAGAGCTGGGCGAGTATGAACTTTTCTGAATATAAAGTGAATACAAATAGTATGTATCAAATACCGAATAGTCAGACGAAGGTGCATATAGTTACAGGAAGAACATTTATTTGGCAATAATTAGGTAACCCCACTTGTAGTGACTAGTGAAAAAAGACAGCTAACTATCAGTAACAATTAGGATTAGTTTTAAGCACAATATGACTAATTCTCATTAAAATAAACTGCACAAATAGCCTCACAACATCTTTAGAGCCTGGTTGCAAACAAGCTTTCCAAGAATGACTGGCTGCTGTATAATTAGCTTTCCAAAAAAACTAAATGAATGGTTCTGGAAAAAAAGATAGGAAGTTGTGGAATAAAGAAAGAAGCTACTGAAGGGCTTGCATGACATGTAAAAGGGCTCGTTGCGACTAAAACATTTTATAGAGCAAAAGATAGAACTGCTGCATGACTACAGTGCCGAAAACACTAAACGACAGACTACAAGCAAAAATAACAGGTTGCTATGTGGACTGATATCCCGAAACCGAAAACAGCTTGCATTACCCACGTTGCTTCTGCATTGTTTGGATGACTTTCGCTGTTGTTTTACTTCTGTTAACTTGCAATACCTTGTATAGCAGACGAAAAGCAGCAACCAAACTTTACCAGTCAGTTGTTATGAAATATATGATTACTTACAACTATTCGAAAATACTGAATAGTTAATTTCCAAACACAAATAGTTAGTGTTAAATATTCACTTGGTATCATAAGCTTCTAATATTCTAGGTTCTAGTTTCAAAATTCACTCCAAGTGGACATGCTTTAACTGACCAGCTGCAATTTGTAAATTACAATATGTGCCCTAACAGTAATCAGTTAGAAAGTTGATTAGAGAAATTATGCATATTAGTTTATCATACATTTTGATTTCTTGTACAGGTAATGCCAGCCTCTTTGAGTGATCCACCTTAAGCAGACTAATGCTATGTGCCACAGGCAATTTAAAAAATATTCTGTTAATGTTTTGTTTTGGCAAAAACAACTCTTTCTTTCCCCCATATTGTTGTGATAATAAAATGCAGAAAAGAATTTTTTTACATATAATTTATGCTTTGTAAGATTTGGATACGGCTCTAGAGCATTTATTTATTGTTAAAAAAATTTTAAAAAAGCAACAATGTGCTTCTGTTTTTATTTCCTCTAAGCAATATGCCCACATCACACAGTTGCAAAAAAAATGATATTGAAGAGTTTTAGCGTGTCTGATATTACGGAATGCGCAATGGCGTTTGGATAATACTGGTTTGCTGGACGCTGCCAGCTACATCTTGTGAGCCTTCCTCTACCATTGCACAATGCCTTATAAACTTTATGGAGATGTTGGGAGTATAGACAGACTGTATTTACAATGTATATACAAGTGGAGTCAATGAGGTTAAGATGGCGGACTAGCGACAACACGCAGCAGCCAGCTTCTCGCGATCGTCTTCTTCCTCTCTCTTCATTTATCCCTCCATAACAATATGTTCAAGTTCCATGGGTGTTCTTGTTGAAAAAAAAACATTTAAAAAAGGCAATGCATGCATGATTATGCCACTGTAGGAAAATTTGCATCAGCAGTGGAGTAGAATACACTTGGTAACAGCAACAACACATATTGATTTGTCTGGTTGAGCTCTGCACCACATAAATTGCCACATTTGCGCTTTTCGGGACCCGAGATAACTTACAAATGAGAAAGAAATTGCGGACAATCCAAAACTCTTTATTAACTGCTTAACGAGACCCTAAGTTGAAAGGTTACTTAAGCAACGTTAGTAAATGACCCTCCTACAGTACCAAAAAGATTCCCTTTTATCGTGAGAAGAGGCTTTGCAAGTCAGAAAAGACATGAAAACAAAAGATGGGTGGTGACGGTGCCCGTCATGATGTCATGTCATGCTGTTGGGACGTCACACATTTTGACAGTACTGCTTAGCCTGCTTAAGTTCGTAGTGGTGAAGATTGACTACACACTGTATTCTAAAAAAAGCCAAAGGCTGAAATAAGTGATCTTCATGAACTTTCACTAAGCCACAACAGCCCTAAAAGATACTTTGAAATCTATGGACTGCACAGTGATGTTTTGGCACTAGGGCTAAGCAGCGAAATTCAAAAAATCAAACTTTGACGTTGATTTTCTCTTCTAATAATCAATGTATCACTGCAAAATTAACAAACCTAACGTTCTGAAAGGATACTCTATCAGTATAAGCTGATTTGGTGTTTCTCTTTAGTGTCACTTTAATGCCTGAATGCTTAATGCCATTTTCACGGTTGCACAGGGGCCCCTCAAAATGGCATTATATAACTCAATGCACTATATTTCATTCACACAAATCAAACGCATATGCTAGCTGCCAATAACATAGTTGCTATGGCTGCACATGATACACACATTTTTGAAGCAATTTCAACTAATTCTACTAAAGATATGCCTGTCAATGCTCCTTTAGCAGCACTGTGGCCTGCTAAATACTTACTGCATTCGTTACAGTTTTCATCATTGAAACACTTAATTGCATTTAAAACCCACATATAGAACCATTAGATATGTTGGTGTTACCAAACTTAAATTACTAGAATGGCATTTATAATTACAGGTTTGCTGTCCCTTACTGAAAAATTTGAATCCTCTGTGAAGAACCACCACTAAGCCCATTTATTATTTAATCCCATCAGCTGTTATTCCCAGTAACAGAAAAATGCATCAGTATAAGAAATGTTTTCTAAATGTTGGTGCAAAATTGTCCATACCTGTTTGAACGTACCGGGAAGATTGTTGACCCAATGGAGACTGTGAGACAGAAATTGGAGACCATCATGTTGGGATCATGCCCTGTTTTGAAAAGGCCAGCTACAATGAAATTTCACTTTAGCTATCTTAGCAAAGCAGCATGGCTAGTGCTGATCTTCTTATTAACAGCTCTTTAAATAACACCTAAACAGAATACACATGCACCTCGGGAAGAGGGGTCATACTCTGTAAGTGTCCACCTAGTGGACAGGTCCATTTTTTGTGCTGCAGAAGTTATGATTGATTGAAGGCAGCCGTCTCCTCCTCAGTGTACCTTAGCACATCCAATCAGAATTTTAGCAGCAGACAAAATGCACATGTCCACTACGTCGACACTTAAGAGGTATGACCTCCGACACTTGGTATGACCTCCCAATCTCGGAGATCATACCAAGGGGCACCATTGGTTCTCAATGTTCTGGGTTTTTAGTTATTTCTGGTTAGCTGCAGTAGTGGTGTTTTTAACATTTCGTATCGGAACTGTCTAATTTCACAACATTTTAATAATGCATCCACTGATATTCCAAACACAAAATTTGCAGGTTGCTCTTAACGGATTAAGTGTAAAATTTCTTCACACCTCAAGCTGCTGAGGAAGATGTCGACGGAGTTTTCCGCAAAGGGAAGGAATTCTTCGTCTGCAAGAAGCTTCGTTGTGGGCACATCTTTGGGCACCTTGCATCGTGTCTGTGGTGAGAAAGAAACACAGGCGAAAAGTATACGACAGTGAAAGTGCCGTTTCACGGCTGCAACTCCCAAGAGCGTGATGCAGAAGCCAGTGTGAGTTGCACTTACGATGTCACAGCTGCGTGAATTGACACAGAATCGCTTGGTAATACAGAGTTTACTACAGATGAAAGTTATGACAATAGGGAGCAATGATATACGCAACTAAAAGGGTGTGCGGTCATTCAATACTTCAAGTACGAATCAAATAAGTATTTGCTATCCATCCTTCTACTTGATTCAAGAATTCACTGATCAGAATTGCACAATATTAATTTATGTTCAAATATAAGAGATAACGCGGTGCTATTTTCTTGGTAACACAGCACAGACCAAGCAAAACAGTCACTTACATGAATGCATACATATGGCTGAAGGACACAATTGAACAAAATTATTATTATTATATTATGATTCTAAAATTATTATTATTATTATTATTATTATTATTATTATTATTCCAATGCTATTCTAATCTACTGTGTGGAGAGGGTAGCATACAAAGAAGCGTAGATGTTGCTATACTATTCAATAAATAAAGTGCCAGACACAGAATGTACAGCTGTCAAATGGTCTTACACATAGAGTCTGGCCATTAATATTTTGGCCTAGGGAGATTTGGAACAGATAGGATATGTGTTGGTTTTGTGGTTGGCATATCTACGTCGAGCACAGGAAACCGCGCTAGACAACGGCTCAATATGAACAGAACTTACAAGGCACTCCCGTGACGAGTCGCACAGGACAAGGGATTCCACGGCTTCCTGAATGTAAAAACGGGTACATCTGATGAAAATGCTCATGTACCAGGAAAGATGGCTTCAGTTTGGTACATATCATGCAGAATTAAAGCAAAGCTTACAGAGTCCAAATTATGAGATACGTAGCCTCGGCCGCAGCCCAGCTCCACAGCTCTTGAAAACTTCCTGAAAAGCGCCAATGAGGGCGTGTTAGGAGCTGCTCGTTCCGCGTTATATATTATTCCAAGCTGAAGAACCTTTTGAATGTGTGAACGTTTTACCTCTTAATGTCGTAAACACGGTCGGCTAATCGGTAACCAATCTGAAAGAGAGAGGAGGTAACAGCTCGTTAATCACTCGCGTTTACGTGCATTATGGTTCGTGAAGTTACTGTTGACAGACAACGCAATTTAATTCCGGTGCACCGCTCAGTGCTGCTGGATGATGATGCGAGCTACGTGCACTGGAATGCGTATGTACAACGCCGCACGTTATGCAACGAAGAGACTGCCCAGTTGATCAGACTCCACAGCGGCGTCGCAGGTAGGTGGATATACAACAAATAAACCACAGTATTGCACTACACACTATAAGCTGTTTGCGAAAAACCGATTGCAAATGCCTTCTCATGAGCATGTATATGTAGTCAACTGGTGACCTTAACACCTTAACACGGAATTCGGTGACTGCATGGAATTATCTTTAGCATCAAATCGAAGTTAATAAAGCTCACGAATCTGCCCGATAGCTTCAGAAAGCGGTTCGTGACGATGGTGTCAAGAGCGCACAACCGGCGGACTGAAAGAACCGCGATAAGTAGACGCAATGATACAAGTGCGACCGATTTCACCTCGTTCTTGAGGTAGTCGTACACCTCGGCTTCCTTGTCTAAAGCAGCCAGGGTCCTGTGGCGTATCTTGGCCTTTCTGTCGAACACGTTCATCTGATGCCCCGGAGGTAGAGAAGAGAAACATTTCGAGCCATCAACAGATCCGGCAAAGTTCAACGGTTCGTCACTCTTTAAAACTGGGTCAGTTCGTCCTATCCAAACTCCAGGAACCCTTCGGCACAATAGGCGGCACAATCTGATTTCGGAAACGCGCATTTTGGGTTGAAAACACGGATATTAACAGATTATAAACATCGGGCACGCGCCGCCTTTGCAAACGTGCCTACCGAGCCCTTTGAAAGTCTCCAGTTTCGTTTTCAGAATATCGGAGCAATCGTGGTTGTTGTGATTGTAATAATCGTAAAATACAAAACGCTCGCATGTTTTCGTAATTATAATAGTAAAATAATCAGCATTATCGGATAAATAGAACTAAGATAAAAGTAGGTATGAATGTGTAATAGTACAATGTTCAGCCACAGAACACCTATGGTTCAGCTTTATTCGCTTTTACTTGCTTCAGTCGTATGATCACTGTGATCACCGTCTACAACAAACAATATGGCAGCTTGCATGTCTGCTATGAGTATTCGCACGATCTCCGGATCAAGAAGCAATTCTTTTTCACCCTTTATTGTCTCGGTTTTCAAACCCGCGGCACTGAATTAGACGGCAGTGCAAGTGGTCGTACTACAACCATGGATGGCGACGTTGAGTGCGCCGACGACGCTGAGAACAGCGCGACGGTAGTCAACGGAGTTGGGGACCCGATGGAAACTAACGCCGCTAACGCTACTAACGACGTTGATACGACTATCGACGTTGACGAAGCGTCGCAGGCGATCGCAGAACCCGAATACGCAGACGTCGATGACGCCGCCGCCGAGCAGCGGAGGCAAATTCTCGATACGGTCGCCGCGTCGGAGGGATTCTTCAAGCACCAGCAGCGTGGAGAACCGGACCTGAGTTACGAGGAGAAGCGAGAGATTGCCGAAAAGACGTTGGACAGCAACGTTCCGCTGTTTCTTCAGCGCTACGCTAAGTTCCTGTACAGAGAAGACGCCTCGTACTTCGAAGCGCTTAGGACGGTGGATTACGAGGTCGACTTTCACGTCAGGGAGATCGAAAGACGCAGCAGAGATCGTTCCCGGCAGCTGAGCGTGCAAACGAAAAATAGACGATACGAGGCGCTCGAGAGACTTAAGACGGGTGGCGAGTACTTTAGCGACAAGGAGATGCGACGGCGAAATCCGTTGCTGTTCGAGCAGATGATCGGCCGCTACATGACGGAGAAAGAGAAACTAGACCTGGACAAGATGGACTTTTCGACTCTAACGTGAGCACTGAATGCTTCTGAATAAGCAGAACGTGCGAAAATGTTTGTTATTTAAACGCGAGAACCATCAATCACGCGAGAGTATCCACTGCATGGTACTCTCTAGTCGGGCTTCTGACGTGATGGACGACTGCACGAACATTGAAATAAATGTGACTCTTTGTATGACGCCTTGATGTTCGAACTTCGCAGCATTTGGCATCGAGGCAGACTAGGGTGATCTGGAAACGAGACGTTCCGGGCAGGACGGCGGCCTGATAGGTGGTGGGGCAGCGCAAACGACGAAAACACATGGAGGAAAAAATACAGGACAGCTGTGACTCGCAACTAACTTTATTGCAGAGCACACGTACTTAGAACTCTCACCTACACTCACGTGCTTTCACATTGACTACGTCATTTTCAATGCATTTGCAAACAAGACCAAGCAGATGTGCAATGTTGTAGTATATAATTAAGTTCTTCCTTGTGTCTTCATCGTTTTTACTGCTCCATCAAGATCTTCAACCAGTACCAACTTGTCCAAATGCCGACTCTTTTGTAGGCGATGGTGTTTGAGACAGCGAGCTGCATGCAAAGCTCGGGTGCAATGCTCTATCAAAAACATTGTTTACTGTATTTCCATCTGCTAGGAAGGCAACGTAAATAGTAGGCTCATTTGACCTCGTGCTACGTGCGAGTTGTTCCACGATTACTGTGCAGAATTAAAGATTTAGAACGTTTCCTTGTCCATATTTCCAGTGATACCTGGCTCTTGTTTGGGGCATCAACTTTTCACGCACCTTGAAAAGACTCCTTTAATGGTTCTTGCTTGGTACGACGGCAAGCATACGAGCGGCATGAATGACACCACCGCAATGGCTCTGTTTGAGCATTGATTTATAACATTTGCTTGCCCATACCTGCAGGTTCTCTGGCTTGCTCATGGAGCACATAGACCGGAACGAGGTGACGAGCCTGCGACGACAACAGCAGGACCTTGAGGAGGCAACGTTTGAAGAGAGTGACTCAGACACTGAAGAAGAAGGTAATGAATAGTGGCAGCCTGTGATGCTGTATGTTTCACTTCATGTTATGACATATGCTGGTCACAGCAAGACTGGCTTATTAATGCAGTGAGCATTGTTTGGGAACTTCACCCAGTTTGCAGTGTGTCTCTATGTATATGTCTGTATCCCTAATTTGCATCCTTAATTGCATCCCTAATTTCTTTCCTGCCAACTTGGGTTACTGGATAGTCCATGGTCAGAGGGGCAGAGCATCGGGCTGCTGTGCTGAAGGAAATGGGGTTCAAAACCCTCCAGTTGGATCAACTTGGGTGACTGGCTTTGTGGTGCTCTTCAATGACTCTCATTGATGCCAACTGGAGCCACTGAGTATGTGTCACTGGGTGTTTGCCCTCTTTCATGATAATCATTATACAAAACATATCAGTTACCCACCAACTAAGAAATAGATTGCTAATAGTAGCAGGATCAGATCCATGCCGCCACGGCTGCATTTCGATGGGGTTGAAATGCAAAAATGCCTGTGTGCCATGCATGTTAAACATCTCCAGGTGATCAAAATTGATCCAGAGTCCCCCACAACGGCGTGCCTAATGATGAGGTTGTGGTTTTGGCATGTAAAACCACATAATTTAATTTAGATTGGCAACAGCATTAAGGTTGCCAATAATCTCCAAAAGAGGAGATACGTTGCCGATTTTTGCAAACTCCAGAGGTGCAGACTACTTTAATAAGTGGTGTCTAAAACACACTGGATATCTTTTCATCTACCTGCTGTGGTGGCCCAGTGGCTATGACGGTGTGCTGCTGAACACGAGGTCATGGGTTCAACTCCCGGCCGTGGCGGCCACGTTTCGATAGGGGTGAAATGCAAAAGCACACATGTATCTTCGTTTATGTGCACTTCAAAGAACCCCATGTGGTAAAAAATTAGTCCTGTGCGCTCTGCCAAGGGCTCTCTCACAACCCACTGTGGAGTTTCGGGATGTTAAACCTCAGAATTATATTTTGATTTAACGATAGTGCTTGCGTATCACTTCCTGACATGCTTTACTGAACCAAGCAAGCCACGATACCAAGGCAGAGCCATTCCTACATTCACCTTTCTTTCCTTTCGATGCTTGGTTGGTTTCGATGATTGGTTTTCATTGCATTGAGCATACCTGCCAAATTTTGAAATTCTATCGTAAAATGCAAAATTTTATTTTCGTAATGACACATTACTTTTACAATTAAAAAATATTGCATTCTGCTTATGCCAAAACTGATTTTAAGAAGTACAGGTGCAGTCACTGGCAAAATTTTTCAGGGCCCCGATTTTTCAGAGCCACTCGGTTAATCAGACCCAGTTGCAGCGCTGCCACCGACTCCATCGAATATACATATAATTGCTGCCGAAATTTGTGCTGCCGTTACATGAACTTTTCAAGAACAAACTTCCTGAACATTTCTGTCTGTGGCGCAGATCATTTTTTAGCTCGGAACAAGAAAGAGTGCCTGTTTAGGGCATCCCTACCGAACAAGGTCTGCAAATTTAAAAAAAGGAACAGTCAACATCTTCCGTAATGAAATAATATTTGAGTATTTCTCCAGCGATTTTAGTATTTTCTGGCTTTGACTGTATTACTTTTCAAGTTGAGGGCTAGCAGGTCTACACTCGGGTAGTCCTCACTGGAGGGGTATCACAGGACAGCAGCTTTTTGATCTTTCTTTAATTAAAAAAAAAAACGTTACTGAAGTTTCACTGCAGCCTGGCTTGATTGCCAGTGTGAGGATGATTGAAATTAAATAGCTACTCAACAGAAAAAAATTATTTGAGCTGTATTAGTAAATTACCCCTCTACAATACCATAGAAAGCCACTCTTAATAATGTCAGGTGGCTTGATAAGCCATAAAAGGGAGACAAGAGCGAAAGACGAGTAGCACCGCCATGTTGAAGTTCTCGCACTGGCTTGCCGTGATGTCATGAATGTGAAAGTTTGAAGAACATTTAGTCTGCCATAACGGCCCAAATGCTGGAAAATATGAAAGAGCGTAGGTTAAGGCGTGTTGATATTCCATAACTGAGGTTCTTTAGCGCACGAAAAGGGACGAGAGACAGTGGTTAATATGTCCGCATCTTGCCACTGTCTCTCGTCCCTTTTCGTGCGCTTAAAAGCCTCAGTGCTGGAAAATAGTTCGAAATCTGCAACATCACACCAACGTACTGGCACTGGGTGGTTTAGGCATGAAATGTGAGTTTGGCCTTGACTGATGACTGTGGTAGTCAACCTCTTATGATAAAATGGTTGAAGGTACAGGTCTCGAAGAATACTTTGAGTTAAATTTATTGTCTTTCTCTTTAGTGTCCCTCTAATAAACATCAAATGAAAATCATCCACAAGGATGCAGGCCACAACGTTTTGAAATATACCGCCATGTCATTGATTAACCATTCTATAAATCCTCTTTTCTTCAACATGTCTAGAGTGTGAAGAAGACATGCCACCCGTTTCTGCAACGGAAAAACGCCTCCTGCGAAACGAGTTTGTCAACACCATGTACGAGAGCTTCCTTTCTGGAAAAGACAAAGACTACGATTACGAGTGCGTGGTTCATTGTTTTATTCGTTCTGGGCTTCCATGCTGCCTTGCCTACCTGCCATGCTCCATTCATCATTGCAGCGAAATTTGACAGTGATTTGCCTTTGAGATTGGGGTGTGGCACCCAATCTACGTAAAAGGCCGTGGTGTCGGTGCAGTCGTACTGTTTGCCATTAGATGGTGCAACTGCCTTCTTGCGCGTAAGCAATAAGTAAACTAAAACTGTACTGCGATTTCTACACGAGGAGGGTCTCCACATTTACACACCCACTTGCACGACTAGTATGGCACAGGGCAAGTTGCACGAAAAAAAAAAAAAAAGGGAAGAAATACCACCTTGCTAAGCGATGGACAAGTACTAGCAATTGCTATAGATTTAGTCTAATTACCAGTTAAACATAATTAGCTCACACAGGCTAGGTGACAATTTGTTGCCACCGCAATCTCAAAGGCCATGGTGCCGGTGCATGGTACCATTCACCATCAGTTGGCATACCTGCATTATGAGCGACACATAATCAGTGATTGCAATAGACATAGTAAAACCCGATTACCTCACACAGGCCAGGTAACGCCAGTGATTATTATCAATCATTATCATGATGACACTTGTTTCTTGTTCTTGCCAAAGACAGCTACAAGTCTCTCCAAGTTGATGGAAAGGGCAGGCAGTTTTTGATCAAAGCTTACTGACTTTCTGCAGTGCGTATAGGAATAATAGTTGGCTCATATGTTCACGACAGCATTGACTGCACCCGTGGACTTTTCTTGGCTATGAAGCGAAGGCTGCGGAACTAGAGTGCGTCTCTTTCACTACTGCTGGATGTAGTCCCACAGTTTTATTCATGTTTTCTTAAGTGGGAGACAGAAAATATTTTGCTTGTTTGTGACAGCACTTAATTTGAAACGATATGAAACATTCACCAATCAGCTGCTGGTATTTTATTGTATATTTAGTCTACCCTTTCGAGTTTTCGTACACCCGTGGTATGTTTTACGCATTCCTGAAAGGCAAAATAACGCCCGAGTCTTCTGGCGAGCGTCCGTCGCTTGCTGTCCCTGCTATCAACTGAGAGGCTGTTCACCAGCTTCTGCAAAAAAAGAAAGACTGCCCAAGCACGCAAAACAAGTATTTGCAGCATCTATGCGGCAACCAAGTGAACTCGTCTGGAAAGCTCGGCCGTTGGCATATACAAACGAGCGGGTAAGTCGACCGCTGTGTCCGCTCTACCAGCGCCAGCTTCAGTTGTGTGTCCAAGTCATAACCGATGCCATACGGCAGCTTTGGGGCTCCAACGCAGGTTACGTTGCTCGCAGTTGATATATATCGGATGTGTATAAACAACGATTGATTCGCGCCAAGTTAACTGTCTCTGCCTTCACTAAAGTAAAAAAAGTTGTGAGAGGTTGGAGAAGCCAAAACAGCTGTCGAGTTCACCCGTACTACATTGCATATGAATACAGTCCTGTGCAGAAGCTACGCCCCTGCAGCTTTCACTTCATAGCCAAGTTGTCTGCGAGTACAGCTGCTAAGCAATTTATTTGTCATGTTCAAAAAGTGTTGCAGGGCCCTATATTTGAAAACATGTTGATTGAACGATGCCTTCCCACCTTTCAGGTCTGTTGACAACAATGCGGACTTTGATTCCCTCCAAACGAGGCAGCACGACGAGGAGGAAAAGTACTTTGATGCCGAAGAACCAGAGGTGTTGGACACAGTCACATAACGGGGTTCTTCAAATGCAAGCTACTCGACTAACTTGGACATGTAAATAAACTATATCCACACGTGACGAGACCATAGGTCGGCACACTCTAACGTGAGCATACTTATGGTATGTTCAACTGGCCCTTTCCGAGCACTCGCACGAAACTTCATTGCAACAGTGACCCGACTCTGTAGTGTTAAAACCGACATGAACACTACTGAAGTGCCAAGAGGAATTAGTTCATAGTCAATACATTTCTTATTGGTGCCCCCGGAGTTTTACTAGACCTGACAAAAAAGAAATACTATTAAAAAAAATTGTAGCACAGTAGCCAATTTTGACAATATATGTGACTATGGAGGTTGCCACAGTTCTCTGTGAGACCTTACACAACTATTTTAAAAACAATTTTAGCCTAATTAACACTTGTATGTAAACAGTAAATTTGGTGGCATCTAAACTCTACAATGTTGCAGCATCTGTGCCTGTAGCAGCTAATTGTCGATAAGCAAACACAGGTATAATTAATTATCGGATTTAACGAAGTAAATATAAAATTTGGTTGGTCACGCTTCAATAGAGTAACTTCCTGCTGGAAAGAAACTGAAAATGCAGGATGCTAATGTCGTATCAGTAGGTTAGCGAATGGCTCAAAATATGCATTCTGATAGCAAAAGTGTCAAACAGAGTCGCCTACGAATTTCTACGACACCCAATTTTTCGTACCTGTGCACTTATTTGGTCTTCACTGCCACCTAGGAGTGGTGCGATTCTTTTCTTTGGGGTGTGAAGGACACAATTCTTTTTCATTGGGGGTGCACAAAGGCACACCATCACTGGGCAAGTACCCATGGTTGAAGGAGAGGGGTGACTCGGGGGGGCTGCAGGACATATTGGGGGTTCGGCCGTACCGCTTTGCCACCAACTGTCCCCAGAACCAATGTATAATGGCAAGTGAAACTTCTGATGCTCTATGCTGTCCCGCTCAATTTTGCAGACATACTTCATCCACGCGATGCTGCAAACGTGGCGGCTATGTGCGAAGTTACCTACACGTCCACTCTGCACTCTGCACAGGACAGCAATTATAGCTGCCGACTGCCATGCAGATGGCTCTGGTTAACCCTAGCGGCCTGGGCAGTACAGCTTCGACAATTTGCCGACGGGTGGCAGAGGTGACAGGCCATAGTGGGAAAAGCTCTCAATCAATACGTTCATACCAGTTTTAGACTTGCTGGCAATCACGCACGAGATTACATGCACAGACTAGACCGACAGTTGTAGTAGCGGAGTTTGGCACCCCCCTTCGTATCCGAAAAATCGGTCAACTGTACTTGGCATGCGCAACTTGATATGCATGCCAGAAAGAAAAACGTTCTTTCCTTTATGACAAATTGACGCATATTGAAAGCGCAAGCACATTTTGGCTTGTGGCCTGGTTCGGTTGGACCGCAGTCAACATGCCACTGTGACAATCTTCCGTGACTAGCACGGTTTGTCCCATCTTGTTTTGTGCCGGCAGTGGCAATGGTGGCATTGCAATCGCCGACTATTCTATCGCGACAAGCGTGTCGTGCACTGGAGCACCGCCAGTCTGTAGTGTGCATCTGGTGTTCGATCAGACACGTGGCTCGTGTCTTTCACAGATCACTGTGGCTGGAGTTAACAGTTTGGTAGACTCATTCGAAGGCGAGCAAAACGCCGCTTCGGGCGACACGCAAGACAAGACTCGGCGCACGTCGGTCAGCGCACTGCCCATGTGTTCCGATTCACTATTGTCTAGTAGTGATAGGACAAAGTGCATGTAATTTGTTGTTGATGCTGTGCCACATATTGGCACAAGCCGCAAACGGACTGTCAAAATCCACAGAACACCCGTTGCGATGGGCCATGTCGTAGGCATCACGCTTGCGTTTCTTTCACGTAGATGTGATCTTAAGCATTTTTTTTCCACACGAGACTTCTTTATAATGAGTTTTCAATATGACTAAGTAAATCAAACATTTCTTGCCACTATCAGTGTGTAATGCATGCATGCATACACCTTTAATGAATATCAGATTTGATGAAGTTTGACTGGAGTTTAGTATGTGTGTTGTGTTTAGCAGCAACACATAAAAAAGCTGCCATAGTGCTGTTCCGGTTGACCATAGATGATGTCGTAGACAGCAGCAATACATTCTAATGCCTATAACTCACAAATTACAGTAACGTAGAAGAAGTCATACAGTTACTTGAGTGAAGAATGAGCACCTGGAGGTTTTTCTTCCCATCCATATTTCATCACAGCAAGGTAGATTAACGCTAACGGAGGAAGACATCGCAGTTTATAAAAGTAGAAACCACATTTTATTCCACAGAAGAGCAGCTGCCTAAAAAAAAAGCGACAGAAGATGCATTTCTTAGAAAGAGTAAAAAAAGAAGCAAGCAATGAGTGCGGCAAATAAATAAGCTATGGACAAACACATTACACCTGAAATTTCACGGGGAAAAGAAAAAAAGAGAAACAGCAGTAGTATCTTGCAGCCAGGCAGACATCGCCAACACACACATGCCGATTCTTTTCGGTGTCGCCAACAAGCATTTACGAGAGACCCATTAGCTGTCCCTGGCAGAGAAGGATCTATGGCTGTTAGCTGTGCTGCTGCTATCTTGACTGGAATGCCCAAGCAGCTATAGCGCACACAAAAATTCAGCAAAGTGCTCATCTCTAACACCAGTGTCACATGACCAAGCTTAAAGACTAACTGCAATGAAATTTCGCTTGGGCTGAAGTGGTTATAAACGAGTACACATATATGCTTTTAAAGCAGTCTTGGCAAATCTGCACGGCTGACAGTTGTATACTTTCCTGATTAACAGCCTTTAAATAGTACCAAAGCAGATGACGTATGCACCAGACCACGGCCTCCGTGATCTTCCGACTGGCCAGGGGCACCATCCGATCTGCCCAGGCGTCGTGCTGGTTCTAATATGTTCCGAACTGGCATAACTTTCGGTATGCAGTAATGGCGCAAATCTTTTCCTTCAGTTTTGTAATAAAAAATGTGAGCTTTTCACGACGCATCCACCCGTATCTCAAATATATTTTGCATGGCGGTTGCTCTACGACTGTGCTACCTGGAACTAGCCTTTTCATGTGGTACAAAATTTCACTGCAGTTAGACTTTAGGCGTTGAACACATAATGCCATCAAACTTGCCCATGTTAAGCAATGTTATATAGTCCGTGACAAGTCAACAATGCAGAAAGGCTCCTCCCCAACCCCCTCTTCCCCCCACCCCAAAAGGAAAGCTGATTTGTATGTATTTCATCCCTCAGACCATAAAGAATTCATTTAGGCAACAATATAATGAGCCCAGATATAACAAGTTATTGGATATAACAGTAAATTCAAAATTTGGTCAGCCATGCCTTATTTAAGCAAGCATTTCAGCTGCTACGTTGAAACTATAAATGGTTGGACAACGTCGATTATAGCAAAGTTGACATTTCTTCACTCAATCATTCAGAGTATGCATTCCGCTAGTAAGAATCTGATAATCAGCGAAGAGAAACTTGTAACTACACACTCTGGATGTAGATTTGCATCTTGGCTGCTATGGCGCACCACTTGTGCGCCACCGTGGCCTTCTTTCAAATGCGCAAATGAAAAAGATTTATGCAAGAGCTAGAGTGCTGCAAACAACTGGCAAAGATGTTCCCAAGTATGCTCTATGAATCTAATATTGACAATGTGGCCATAAGGTTGCAAAATAGAGAAGGTTGCGCATTAAGACTAATTACTTGGATAAGAACGCAAAAAACACTGGTAGATTCCCTAGGAGGTTGCTAACAAAAAGTTTGTTTCATGTGCACTGAAGACCTTTCCTTCTATTTCCTCAGCACTTTCTTTGTTGTTAGCTGTAGATGCTGCCGTCAAGGCACACATTTAGCTGCATTCTTGACCCGTCACTGTCTACGTTCTACCGGGGCTAACATGTGTCACGTACATGTGCTGTGCACACATCGCCGCGACTTGCCACACGCACAAACAAAGAGTGCGGCGCATCTAATGCGACATTCACATTACCTTGAGCCTGGAAAGATGACAACCTTTTGTTAAGAAGACAAGCTTTCAGAGTGGCATAGTTAAAACGCAAGCACCGGCACTGTTGTACTCGACACATTCATTGCACATCAACCATAAACCCAGCTCACAGGTACGTGTATTCTGTAAACACGTCTACAACGCATGACAGCAGGTGAACAATCTGCTGGCAAGAGAAGCCTTCGCTGTTGTGCGTGTGCTTCTTTATTGGCCCCTGCCATCAGAAATTGTATTCGAATCACACAGGAGACCTATCACAAACATTCTACATATGTATGTGACACCGCTCGCTCTACCACATGACATGGTTATAGGACTCCCTGATGCAATAAACTTGCAAAGCAAGCGACACAGACTAAAAAACACAAGCATCCAAAGCACACACAAAATGATAAGTGAATGTGTTTCTTTTAAGGCACTCCCTCTGAGACCATTGTTTTCTTTAAGTAAGCAGAACGTGTGAAGCTTGCACTTCGAATGTCTGGACTAACGAACGGACTGCTTCACAGATGCGCAGTCTCTTGTCAAAACTTTCAAAGCCGGCACACATGTGACTGGACATCCATCAGGGAGCTTTGTGCCAAGAGTGCCTGCGGAACTTTTGTCGCTCGAAAGTTCCAGAAATCGAGAGGAACACTGCTCCCTGCTCTCATAAGCTTTGGAGCGGCAGACATATTGAACTGAAATGTTATTGGTTTGGCGACTAGTCTTGTCTGTGGAGTGGCTTTGAAACTTTTGACAAAGACTGTACACAAGCAAGACTTTTGTAGCACAGCCTGTGCACACACAAACCCGCACTCCGTTTCCTTTGGACAATTCTCATCAGTGCTTATCTAATTGATTTCAACAAGCCAATTCCCATTCTCGAATTGAATGTCCAAGCATATCACAGGATAAGCTGTACTGGAATCTTAAGCCCAACAAGTAAAATATATATATTCAGTTAAAACCAAAGCACCATGCAAACTGGCAGCCACAAACAACCACACATTCCTTTGGCTTTCACAACAAGAGAGGATCGACGAAAGAGACAGAGAGTGCAGCTCAAACAGTTGTACGCATCTATCACTTAAGCCCCCTTTCCCAAAACCCCCTTTCATGAAATTCCCGTTCACTGACCCTAGACTGACCACTAACTGCATTTAACCGCGTCCCCAAAAAAGTGACTTGACTAACAATGGAGCCCAACCATCGTAAGCGGTCTCTCCTCCCGAAGTGCAAATTTTCACACACACATACAACAAAGTAAAAAAAACAAAGACAAACTTGGTTCATGAATTAGCCACTAGTGTTCCACGTGGAACTCTAGCTGCTTGAAACTGTGGGGGCCCCTCCCCGAAGACGAAGCTTGTGCCAAAGACCTCATCGAGACAACAAGATTTCCCCGCATCTTTCGCCGAGGCAGTTATTCGGTGGTCATTGCTCGTCGAGAAACCTGAGCACCTCGGAGCACGGTGGGCGAAATGCTCACTCTACTGCTTCGGTGTTGCGCCTCCTCAGCTGTGCACCCTCACCGTCGCCGATGTCCTTCTCCTCGAGAGTGTCGTCCAGGATCACGTCGTCGTCCTGCGATGCAACGCGTTTGATGCGACGACATTAAAATTGCACCCAAGTGGCAGCACTTTCGCCCCAATTTTAAAGCAGTACCGACAGCATTTCCAAGCTCTCCTTTCCTTTTGAAATTGCTTGAACTCAATAGCCCAGAAAAAGAATAGTGGATAGCCTCAGAACCTCCTAAATAATTTTCTGTGATAGTTTTCCTATGAACCAATTTTGCCTTCATTTCCCGGTAGGTGTTACACGTCACCACGCCATGACGCAGAAGTCCCATTGGAGAACACCACGATGTATATTTTGGCACTCGATCCAGCTCGCTCAGCCATCCGTTATGCTGCTACTTCGAGCCATGCACCTTGTAGCAGCATAGCTGACAACCGGATGAGCTGGAGTGAGTGCCAAAGATCCTGCGTCACAACATCACGACCCATAACATTTACCAGGAAACAAAACCGAAACTGGTTCGAAGAAAAGCTATTATAGTAAATTAGGTTGGATGTTCTGAGGGGTTTCTAGTATTTTTTTTTTTCGTTAGAGCTTCCTTTTAAATTCTTTTCAGAACATTTTCATTTAATGAAAAGGAAAGGTAAAACATTGTGTCACTACTCCTTTAAAGGAATACTGACAGCACGTTTTCAGCTTGTTGATCGTTGTGGCTATCCCACGTGCAAGCACAACCAGAAGAAATGTGCATGTCAGCAAACTGCTTTGTTTCATGACTCATGACGTCACGATAATGTAGATGACGCAAATTTGGCTAGAGACAACTTTAGCATTAAAATATGAGATTTGATGTTTCCCGACCTCCACACTTGCCAAGTGCAATTCCTTGACCTGCAAGGAACATGTGAAGTTTGTAAAGCTTCAAAATCACAGTGCCATTTACCAGTGCAAAGACGAGACAACAGAACGGACAAGAGAGCGTGATTGTGTAACAAGACAGCGCGACAAGGCAGCGCTCTGTCTCGTCTAGTCTGTTGTCTCTACACTGGAAAACAGCACTATGTCGAACCAAGTAGCCCAACGGAAAATTCCAAATTTTGTCAGTACTCCTTTTTAAGTATCTCAAAGAAGGTTTACACTGTGCTGAGCTGCAGTGTAAGCCCTTCTACGTTCTATTTCTTGTTTTATGCGCTGCTGTAAGATGATCATAAACAATCAACTAGCCCGAATTTTTACCCTAGTGAAGACTCAAACACTTGAGCTAGGAGGGACAGCGTAGTGGATGTCTCCGCATTAATTACTTTTCAACTTGAAACCCAAAGCTTGGAATATGCGGGTGCTTTCAAATTCCGCCCCAGTGGAATGCAGCAGGGAATCAAGCCCGCAACCTTACACTTCACAGCGGAACACCACAGCCACTGTACCACCGTGAGTGAGTAGAAAGGACATTTAAAGAGGGAATGTCAGAAAGGAAGGTTGGTGGTAATGCCTTGCCCGTTTGGTGGGGAATGTGTAGGAAAGGCGTCAGGCGGGCTGCAGCTATACAAAAGCTGTGCATTCCCGCCATCTGAACGCTGCCGTGTGAAGAACGACTGGTACCTTACCTCGGGAGAGCGCTTTTCTAGCGAGGACAGGTGAAGGAAGCAGGAGTGTACAAATATTCGAAACTTTTGAATTACGAAACGAACATTGCAGGCAGCCAGGTGAAGCCATGATAATTGGCACTCAAATTTTTTTACTCGTGGCACCAGGCAGTTGGTATACAGTCGAACCCCGCTACAACGAACGTCGCTTCAACGAAATTTTCGCTTCAACGAAATATTTCCAATTCCCCGTCAGCTCGCTATACAAAGTAATGGAACAAATTTCTCATCACAACGAACCATTTTTGGGGCGCGTTTCCGCTTCAACGAAATTTTTGCTATGCGAAGCTCGATTTAAAAATATATCTTACAATAAAACAAGCATATCGCCGCCCATCTATGTACTTCCATAGGCCCACGCTGCTTTGTTTCGCTAAACATTCGCTGGACCAAACTAATCCACTCACTGAAACGCACATGATCACCGCCATAGCTTGGTGTTGATGACTATCGGGCTGGCTGCCTTGCGACAAGGCGCGGGGGCAAGCTCCCGTTTTCTTCCAATCCAATTCAGAGCCGCAACCAATCCGTTGCCAAAGGACGCAGCAGCCTGGCAACAGCAGCGCGTTTGCCCTAGTTTTTTTCACTCGTGCTTGTGCTGCTAGTGCGCTGTAATGAATGCGAGCATGGCGACTTCATCTAGAAAGCGGAAGTTCCTCTCGCTTGAAGAGAAGGCACGGATTATCAGCGCGGCATCCAGTGGCAGGAAAAAGGGAGATGTTGCAGCGGACTTCGGCATCTCACAGAGCACGCTGTCAACGATCTTGAAGTCGAAAGACGCGATAGCGCAAGCTCTTTCTTCGGGGACATCCGCGAAGCGGAAAAAGCTGACGCAAGCGGCTCATGAGGACCTTGAGAAGGCTCTGTACACGTGGTTCCTCGACGTGCGCGCAAAGAAGATGCCGGTCAGCGGAAACATGTTGCAGCAAAAGGCACTTGGCTATGCCTGTATGCTGGGCATCAATGATTTCAAAGCCAGCTCAGGGTGGCTGACCCGTTTTAAGGCCAGGCATGAAATCGTCGCTAAAGTGCTGTGTGGGGAGTCGGCCTCATCAGACGCCGACGCTGCATCTGCTTGGGCATCAGCTACTGTGCCGGAATTAATGGAGAAATATGCCACATCAGACATATACAATGCCGATGAAACGGGACTTTTCTTCGAGCTCCTCCCCTCCAAGACGCTTCACATGAAGGGCCAGCCATGCAGCGGAGGGAAGCATAGCAAAAAGCGTGTGACTGTGCTCCTGTGCTGCAACATGGACGGGTCTGACAAGCGCTGCCCACTGGTGATAGGCAAAAGTGCGAAGCCGCGGTGCTTCAAAGGTGGCAAGAGCCTGCCCGTCAAATATGTTGCCAATAAGAAGTCTTGGATGACACGGGCCGTTTTCAAAGAGTGGCTAACCGCTTTCGACCGTGACATGACGGCAAAGAAACGTAAGGTTTGTTTGCTCATCGACAATTGCTCAGCGCATAACGTTGAAGACGTTCAGCTTCAAAGCGTGGAAGTAAGATTCTTCCCGCCGAATTGCACGGCTTTAATCCAGCCGCTGGATCAAGGTATCATCAATAGCGTTAAAAGCGCTTATCGACAGCGACTGATTCAGCGGCTGGTGTTAAACATCGACACCGGTCGGGCAATCGAAGTGGATTTGTACATGGCTGTACAGATGGTCTCAGCAGCGTGGACGGCAACCAGTCGCAGTATCATCTACAACTGTTTTGTGCACGCCGGCTTTCACTCCGATGCTCAACTGGCAGCGAACTCCACGTCGGACGAGGAAGGCTGCAGTACAATTGCTCCACCCTCCACAGAGGCCAATGCGGCATGGGCAGCCCTTCAGGACTCCGGAGATGTGCCGGCCGATGTTCACATCGGCGACTACGTCGCTGTTGACAGTGAAGTGCTAGCTCACGAGGAGCTGAGTGACGAAGCTATAATTGAGGGCGTTCGCCACAACGACGCATCATCGGATGATGACAGCGACGCGGAGGACTTAGCGCCACCACCTGCAATAAAAGTGATGGATGCTTTTGATGTGATCCGCAGATTTTTCGGTGCTCACGATGACGACGTCGCGATGCAACTGTTCACCGAGTGCGAAAGCCGCGCCACTGCACTCGTGGCAAAAAAAAAGAAGCAGAAGAAGCTGACCGACTTCTTTGGAAATAAATGATGTTTTGGGACTATGTGGTCCAACCTGACAGTGTTTTTGGCCTGTTTTCGCCTCAACGAAATTTCGCTTTAACGAAATTTTTCGCGCGCCCCGTCAGTTTCGTTGTAGCGAGGTTCAACTGTAATTAGATACTATTTATGGATGCTGTAGCTGTGTGTTCTTTTTGGACTAAATTTGGATACTCTTCGTTGCAGGATTACTTGATATAATAGTGGCTGTCATCAGGCCACCATTCGAACTAAAGAAAAATTTTACTTCTCTATGCTCTGCTATTGCCACAGACACCCACCCTTGATTAAATCTCGAAGGTACAGTCAGATCTAACTGGTCCACAAGACTGTCTTGTAATGCATTAGCATTCTTTGGATACTTCACGCATTTTTGGGGGGCTACCGTATTTGAATCAAGGCCAATAGTGTTTACTTCAAATAATCATATACTACCAAACTCTAGGGTCGGCTTAGATTCAAGGATTTTATAAAACACGCCAATTTGTAAGTGAAGATGACAAATACGGTGCATATCTAGCGCCATCTAGAAAAGTCAGTATCGCAGCTGCTACTAGCCACGCCAGTAGGCTATTGAAGTATACGAGCGACATTGTCATTTTGACCTGTGTCGCATCGGCGCGGCGTTATCGCAATGGCACCAAATGGGTGATGCTACTACAGTGCCGCTTTCCAACGAAGTTGTTGTGCTGGCCACAGAGGCATCGTCAAACGTTCAAGCCGGGTGGGACTTGAGCGTCAATGAGAAAAACATCCTCCATTTGAGGGGGCAACGGGAGATGCTCGTCGGCGCGGGTACTGTAGACCCGGGACTGGGTAGGCAGCGCTGTTCTTTGAAGCCAATTTGGAGTAATGGGTGCGTGCCACTCAGTCCAAGCTGGTCTTCAACGAACCTCTGATGCTAACTTGGGTCACCAAGTATGTGCCGGTAGGTGTGTGCCACTGGGAACGTTCCACTGGGAATGTTCAACTGGAAATGCTCCACTGGAAATGTTAAACTGGGAATGTTAAACTGGGAATGTGCCACTGGAAATGTGCCACTGGAAACGTGCCACTCTAGAATGACGAAAAAGACCCCTCACATTTGTCTTCTGCCGAGCGGAATCTAACTCGCATCACAAGGGTTCCTCAAGGACAACAACCCGAACCATCAGCAGTCTGCGGCACAAATGCACTGGACTATGTGCCGCTTTTCAATGAACGACTTTTAGAACGACACTTCAGCAGGTTGCTCCACAAATGCCACAGGTATATGCCACTCCTCAGTGAACCTCTCCCCAAGTTAGGTTGGGTTAACACCCGTAACTGGGTGTTACGGAAAGAGAGGGAACAAGTCTCAGCTTTCGCACGCCACGCTCCTCGTCTCGGAGGCCATGCACGGACTTCTTGCCAGTGTCACTAGATAGCGCAATGTGTCCAGAAAGCAGCGTGACCGAGGAGCATGGTTGTTGCATGACGCGTTTCTCAGTGTTCACACGCAGCGGCGCACTTAGAGTTTTGGAGGCCACGTGAAAGCTTTGCTGCTGCGGTGCTAGATGGCACAGAGAGTCCTTAGGGAATCGCAAACAAGGGGTCCCACTGCAGCACACGTCTCATACATAAAGCTCGTTCCGATGGTGTTACGATTGGCCAGCGGGGGTAATGACCTTCTAGCCTCTCCTACACAACCGAGACAAATGACTTTGTGAAGCTAACAATGCGTCCCCCTCGGACAGACCTGCGGAACCAGCAAGGTGAGACACATTTGGCGGATCGAGTGTTGTTGGTTGGTTCAGTGTCGCAGTCACAGACAATGTAGATATTGTAAATAAACCCAGTACTCCTCGTTCTTGATGAGAAAAAGTTCCTCCCTTCGACAACATACTTAGCGTGGATGAGTCAGAAAACGGCGTGGGCCGGCTACCCCTTTTTACATGCCCGAACCCAACTCTTACAATGGTGACAGTATGTTGTGTTGCTATATTGATCCAGTGCTAACGCATTACTGTCGACAGTCATGGTGAGATGTGTTCTGCCACAATTTTTTGGGTCACCATGGATGCTTTGATAATCCTGAGTACACAAACAAGGTGCTTACTGGTTCCTTACGCTCCATTTGCAGTTTGGTAAACTATACTTCATTATGTGAAATGGGATGACAGAAGCTTACTAATGTTTTGAATAAAATGGGTAAAGATTGTTTTATATTCATGGTGAAAAAGCCCACTCACTATTTCAAAGTACTTGATTAACTTTTTAGTCGTTCCAGTTTTAAAAGCTAGTATCCGCACATGGAGGCCTTTAGAATACTCTTGCTTCCTCCATCGATACTCTGCAGCACGGCGGCATGAAGGTTATATTAGGAAGGTTAGGTCGTGTTGTGCATGAAAAAGTGATGCAAACAAAGAAAGGTATTAGTATTTAGGCCTAAGGTGCAACAATGCATTCAGCGATTCAAAGGAAGACAAGGGCAGCTGTGAACATCAAAGCCAAGCTTTCACTCACAGACTTGTTGCCGGCTTCAGACTCGCTTTCGCCCTCTTCCTCTTCATTGTCAGACTCTGACTTCTTCACAGGTTTGTACGCGGGCACTTTTGCTGGGAATACTGTGTCTATGATGCATACGATCAACTGCAAATAATAATAAAAAGAAAGGCAGATGCAACATACTTTGATGAATCTATGTTACAAAAAGCTTTCTTGAAACGTTTCGGTTAACTGCTGTGCAAAAGATCACCAGATGTGTGAAGTTTAATTTCCCCGCATCGGCTTGGTGAGAGCCGATCGAGTTAGAGATGGGTGAGAAACAGACCAAGCAGACCTTCTTGTCAACTTGAAGGCAGATATTTGTTGCAGTGTGGATAGTTAGGTACTATTTTCTTTTCATTGTGTAGTACTTTAGTAGACAGAGCTGTTCACGAGCACATTCATAGGGTCCGTAATAGCTATACATGTGCTGTGTGCTTTGTGACTTCTCCATTCTCTACTCGGTGAGAAACACCCACACCCATGCAGAACCCCGGGGAGTAACGCAAAGAAAGCTTCACAAAAAAAAAACAAAAAACAAAAATGTTGTTAATCTGACATACTCCACTTGGTCAACGGCTTGAGATGCACAAAGAATGCAGAGCTTACGCTGGAGCATTCAGGTGTCTGTGAGCTTCAAGCACACTCGATTTCCCGCATTAACAGGGCTATATCTTGTAGCCACTCTTTTCCATCAATTCCATTCAAAACCTCATTGATAATTCAAACAATCATTCATAATTAACTTGTACACAATGACTGAAAAAAAAAAAGATGTTCTTCCTACACTTTGCTTGGCTTCATACTGTTACAAAATAATGAGACCCTCGCTTTACCACCAGATTCTTTTTGCTGGATGGAACATAGACAGCAATACACAGGTTATTAAGGTGTCAAAAGATGGTTTGACATCTTGTTTTTCTCACAAGCAAGTACTGTATTTACTTGCATAATGATCTCACTTTTTCGTAAAAAAAAATTGACGCAAAATTCAGGGGCGCAATTATTACGCGGGTTAAATTCCCCGTGAAAAGAAACATTTTTTTTCATCCTGTGTTTGCTGGGGGATGACAACAGGTCAACACGCAGGCGGCTGCCGCTGTAACAGTGCGGGACACCAAAACGAAATTGGCGGCCGGCAGAGCAAGCTGAACGTGCTGAACACGATTTCTTCCGCATCAGTAATGAATAATATCGTTATTATCGGAAAGTTTGCGGCAATAACGTAGCCATGTCCACTTTGTGGGGACAGAAACAGATGGGCACGCTTAGCTGTCAGTGATATAGAAACACATGGCGGGCATGCTGCGGAAACTGCGGCATTTGTCTTCACTACTATCCTAATACGGCACGTTTCCGCGAAGGGTGGGTGACTACCTTAGCTGTGTTACAAGAGTAGGCATATGAATAGGGTACACTTCTAATGCATCAGTGCAAGCGTGGCTACTATCATTGCCGCTCGCGATTTGTTGCGTGCCCACAAGTGCAGAGGAGAAGAATCGAAAAGTGCCTTTTTTTGTTGTTGTTGGACACAACCATTATAAAGCCTACACATAATAAAGGCAAGTTTGGTTGTAGCTTTTTTTTTTTTCGTGGAAATGCGGAAAGTGATGAAAGGAATGAAATTGGCATCTGCTTAAGAATGTTTGGTGCGTGCAGACTGCTTAGTCTGTCTTGAAGAGTCGTTCGCGTAGCATTCGACAGATGGTAAGCACAATCATTATTAGCTAGACTTGGCACATGGCATATCACTGCGGCAAGTTCGGGGTGCGATCATTACGCGAGTGCGATCATCATGCGAGTAAATACGGTAGTTCGTGGCAACCTAAGAATGCTGTGGCAAATGCACTGCTGTCTAACTTAAAAAGACAAAGAAAAAGCATAAATTTCCTTTCCAAGATGCCAACAAAGCCACTCTTACCACAGGACAAGGAATGGCAAGCCAGAAAACACGACAACAACACAGGTTCTGGCACAATTTCTAATTTCTTGCACCAACTTGCTGCTACACAACCGATTTTGAAGCGGCTACTCGGGCCAACTCAATTTTTTTTTACTAAAGTTAAACTAAATTGCATTTTAAAAGAGTCAAAGACTTAAGTTAGCAAGCTTCAAGAACTTGTAGTTAACTACTATGGCCCAAATACAGAATATATATGCAAGCGTGACGTCACACTGACGTACCGACACTGAGGCCTCTAATAATCAACTCATTACTGCAAAATTAATGAATACAGAGTTTTGAATATACACTATCAGCCTAAACTGATCTGTTGTTTCTCTTTAGTGTCACCTTAAACTCACTTCTGTGTTGAAATGGCAGAGGCGACTTCTTTCAACGGCAGTGTTTGGTGGCAACTACAAACAGCTTTGGAGTAGCGTTCCGCGCACGCTTACACACGTTAAACGCAAGCCCTTTGCCCGCTCCTTGAAGACAGTCTAACGCACAGAAATGAGAATGTAAAGAAAACATTAAGAGACAAAGCGCTGTCCGGTGCCTCATGCCAGACATGTCCAAGCCAAGTTACTCCGTTAACAACCATCCGGTCAGGTCTATGCTGGCTTACGAATGCCAGCTATTAGGCTTATGAATGCCAACTGTTAGGCTTACGAATGCCAGAAGCACCTAGCTATTTCAGGAACCCAACGATTTCAGAAACTGGGCACGTTAGGCGCCTGTAACCTGCAATTCAGGTAAACTCAGAGGAAGCGAAAGCCTATTTCACTATTTATTGACAATGAACAATTGCAGGAACACAGCCATAGAGACAACTGGCACTGAAGCACGAGACATGGATTCGGCCACGTTTGATGTTATCACATAAACATTATGTGCATCAAACTTGCCAAATAGCACACACTACCACAGCTCATGCATGCCACAGAAAGCTAGTAGCGTGCGGATCACGCACACAAGGACAACACTATTCCTTCACGCTTGTAATGTGCTTACGCCTGCTTGCTAACACTATTCTGAAGCTGTCTTACGATTTGTAGCGCGGAGACAGACAGGGCTGGGCTGGTGCAGCGTAGTTTCGTGGGCAGAGCTTGTGCACAATTTCTAGGTTGTCACCCTGTACAGCTTGGGCATCCTTCTCCACCGATACTGAATGACACTTATGCCGGAAAGAAGTGGTGTTTCTTACCAGACCCAAGACAGCACCAATGATGATTGTTCCCAGGGCAAAGAGTATGTACGAGCCCCAGTACGGGATGCCGTAGTAGTCAACCAACGTTGTGTGCAGGGCCTACATGAGAATGAGAGCACACTAAAACGTGACACAGCTGGTCCCAAGCACAAATACAGCACATGGCAAAACACAGTGTCGGCGGTAGAACGTGGCACGGGAGCATTGTAGTAAGCAGCTTATTTTACCGCAGAAAACACAGAAAAGTTGATGGTGCATCAGCTGCTTCTTATCATATCCGATATAATGTTAATGCCGGCATTGTTATCAGTGGGTTTGACTGTATCTCGAACTGCAGATTATGCATGCTTTATTTCTTTGAAGAAGCCAAACGCGACAGTCAACTATTCTTATTTATAAAAGCAATGATATGATATTTTCTTAGTTTTACATTTCTTTTTCTCGCATTCGATTAAGGTACTGCACCTATGACCACTACAAAAAAAAGAGAGAGAGAGAGAGAGAGAGAGAGAGAGAGAGAGAAACAAGGGAACACTGGCAAGCTCCAGGGTGCCCTAAAAATGAACTATAACAGTTTTTCCACAAACCAGTTTTTTGTTTGATTTTTCTCCGGGAGGTGGTCACATAGTTGTAGGACATTACGAAGCTTTGACACTCGCTCCGGCTTGCTCAGTCATCTGCTATAGTGCACCACGCTCCTCAATGTAGAAATGTAACAGACCCCACAACACATGAGCCCCAAAATGTTGAGATGCCCACCTCCCACGTGGTTTCTGACGAGTTTGCATGAAACTATGCCAGGAACCACAAATGGGATGCCTGCCCAAGGAATGCGGCACTTGGGATCGATTGATTAATCTATTTCTTCGGTTTGATTTCCAGAGGCAACACTAGGGCAATTAGAGATGCCGTTGTTAAGGGCTCTGGATTAAAACTTTACCCGCCATGGTCGCTCAGTGGCTATGGTGTTGGGCTGCTGAGCACGAGGTTGCGGGATCGAATCCCGGCCACGGTGGCCACATTTCAATGGGGGCGAAATGCGAAAACACCCGTGTACTTAGGTTTGGGTGCACGTTAAAGAACCCCAGGTGGTTGAAATTTCTGGAGTCCTCCACTACGGCATGCCTCAAAATCAGAAAGTGGTTTTGGCACGTAAAACCCCATAATAATAATGGATTACAACTTTGACCAGATGGGTTGCTTTAACGTTAACTTGAGCCAAGTACATGAGCGTTTTCGCATTATGCAACTAATAAAAATGCAACCAAATGTAGCTGGGAATGAAGCCCACAACCTTGTGTCCAGCAGCACAACACCCAAGAGCCCGTGAGTCACTACGGCGGGCGCATCATACTTGTGGTGGAAAGCCACAGACTACACACACACGGAGCGCCAGCTTCAGACTGAAAGATGTGGTAGTGGGGGTGGAAATTGAGCAACTAGCAAGAAGTATATTGCACAGCTCTAGCCACGCGACTTCCTTTAAGTCATTAGGTGCCTAGCAAAAATTATGCAAATGCTATTCTGGCAGCATACATTATCAGCTATCTCACTTCCTCGTTGGCAGACAGAACAATGAGCAGGATGCAAGAAACGGAGAAGCCGCGTTTTCTTGAATCCAAGTGCTCCCTTTTATATCATGACCCACGGAGACGACAGTGGGGTTTTTTCACTCAAACGCAAAATCATTTTCGGATGCTACAGACTGTACTCACTGACACATTCAAAAGCATACAAAATAGATGCATTATGCACCGACCTGAAGTATACCACTAATTTGCGAGTACGACTTTTGTAGAACCCTCAAATATTGTTAAATGATTTCATGTGAGTTTTGAGCTCTTATCACATTTACCCACATCTGGTTGTTATAACAGATGGAGTTTGTGGAAGTTTGATAGTATGTGTTTTTGGTGCACAGTTAGATTTCAAAACATTGCACTTCAATTGTTTTTTAGGTCTGCAAATTTTTAGCAAATCTGAAAAACAAGTGAGGCCCTAATAAAGGTTCGGCTTCCTGGAGTAAGTAGAATTTGCCCCTCTTTTATTTTTTATCCAAATCCAGGTCAGCAGTTGCGTAATAAAAACATTTATGCATTGCGCATGTATTTTATCACAAAACGTTGGCCCCAAGTTAAAGCCTTGTTTTGACTACTGCCCAGTAAAGTGGTAGTGTGCAAATTTCGATACGACCTCAGTTTTTGGTCTTTTGTGCCCTAAGAGCAGAGGGACTGCTTTGATGCTATACATGGTAAATCAGGCTACATGCCAGTACATACCCTCAAACTCATGGATAACTTGAAGAACTGAGCCACCATGGACATCCTAGAGGAAAGAAAGAATGCAAATAGGTCAGGTTCAGTCGGGCTAAAAATACGCTCCCTATTTCTGTAACCCTGACGAACTGCAAGCTCGCCTGCCTTGTGCTCACAGCAATGGCACAATTGACTGATCCTTTCAGAGCACGAAAATTGTGCTATGAAAGTGCTATGAAAATTGAGAGTGTTGTGAATATTGGCAAGGCTAGCTCACCACACACCAAGTTTCGGCACTGCAAGGACAAGCGTGTCACAGAGATCACACGCTGACGAATCTGTCTGCAATGTATGAAACCCTGCATGGTGCATCGCATCACTGCATGGCATGAAAGCGGGAGAAATTTCAAAGGGCCGCGCAACCTTCCGCCCTAGACAGCCTCCCTTACTGCCGGAGGTTCAACGTCAGACGCACTGCCTGCATTTTGACAGGTTATGGCATGCGACTTTGGTAAATCATCGAAACACAGAATGCACAAGAGCCACCATGAAATGCGCTTTGCAGCATGAAAAAAAAAAGAAAAAGAAAAGGAAGAACGAGGCAGGGTTCATGAGGTAAATGTGACGAGGCTACACGGCTCTGGTATGAGAGGAGGCAGGGAAAGAATGTCACTTGTAATCAAAGGGAGAGAGTGTCTACTTTGGCAGAGAAGTTGCCTCCAAGCAGCATAATGCTAAGACATTTACCTCTAACAACAAACCAATCTGAAAAGTGCTTGCAGTAAAACACTCCCGTCCCTGCGCCCTGCAACATCCTGTGTGTAACCAAAATCTCTAATGGAGCCTGGCGAGGGGTCCCTTAAAGTTGCATTATGAGAACAAACAAATGAGAACAAACAAATCTGAGTGGTTTATTACAGTCAATTATTGTCAATGAAACCCACTTATGCACGCAGTAGAGCCTAACTGCTGTCTTAAACAGATTTTGATGGCAGTGCCAATGAACCCTGAAACGGCCAGTCAGATATGCCATACGAGTGGTACGCAGATGGGCGTGATAACAAGGCCACCCAGCATGATACTGCACACCGTTTATGTACAAATGAGGGAAACTGAAATGCAGCAGCATAGTCAGGAACCCAATTTCTGTGGTTGTTTCTAAAGCCGCACAGCAACACTTTTAGAACACTACATATAAGAAAATTATGATGATCTGCAGGCAACATAGCATGCGCATGCAAGCCAATTATTATTTTGTTGCATCCAGCAGGGAGCCGACAATAGCAGGGTATAGATCACCTGCTCTTTCCCATGGCTTTCAAAGCCCTCGAATATTAGGTCCCGTGCACGATGTCACGGACCTGTGTAACAGCTCATAGATGCCAGCCATTGTTGGGCAACTTCTTTGTAATCATGAGCTATGTCCGAATGAAATCTCATGCACATATGCACAACCTCCCCAACCTTCTAGGAAACGGGGAAGCTACGGTTGTCACGTGTCCCACACGTCCACTCAACAGACTTTTCTCACTCTCTGGTACCACTGCGAGGCGCCATTCTTGAGGGGTTACCATAAGTGCACCCGAAAAGAAGAGAAAGTAACAAAAGGAGTAACAGGCAGGGCACTGCTATTGTCACCAGCCCAACTAGGAGGAAAATTGTGTTGAGGAAAAATGGACAAAGCAGACAATGTGTTCATTATATCTGCGTTACTAGTAGTAGATCCTATTAGAAAAATACATTCGGTAATATATTCCATGAAAGAAAATACAGCGCCAGGTCCTTCAACAGTGTACTATCCCAACTTGACTTTGGTAAGGTGCTAAGACTCACTGGACATTGCAGACGTCAAAATTGGGAACAGTGGAACATTTTACAATGCAATACTTGGCCAGAGAAGTGCCTGTTCACATTCAGTGTCCCATAGAAGTTGACAGAGGGGTCAAAATGACGCTGTTGTGTTCCAGACAAGTGTGGATGCGCATGACCTACTTTGACAAATTTAAAACATAGAAGCGACCACAGGCACTTTTGAATCACATCTGTCTGGGTTGTGCCTAGCAAAAAGCATTGCACCTGTGGAGGTTTAAACAAGCAGTACACTAACACTCGAAGTGTGAATGCACACGAATTGCTTCAACAAATTTAAAACACAGAAGTTGTTACAGGCATAGCATGAATAATATTCATTGCTGGCCTGTTTACTTGAGCATCTGCAACCAAGCTAATACAGATGTGTGAACGAGTGCCTTTGTCTGGCCCATGTCTAGCAAAAAAAATTGCATGTGTGGAATCTCTCACAATTGTTTCATGAACCCATGAAGTGCGAATGCACACGACTTGCTTCGAAAAATTCACAATGTAATCATAGGCACAGAATGAATGCTTCTCAATGCCTTGCTTAAAGAGTCTACAACTAAGCTAATACAGATGGGGGGCCTGTGTGGCCGGCGTCCAGCACAATACACTGCATCCGAGGTGGCTCAAACAATCGCTTCACAAACACTTGCACGAAGTGCCAGAACACAAAGGACTCACTGTATGGACTGGGGACTCTTCCAGGTAGAGACTGGCTCTATGCTCTGCCATTTTTTCTCTTCGATGAAGTTGATGAATGACTCCTTGTCCCTAGTGCCGCGGTACTGCCTGAACTCGCCGTCTTTGACACTACATGAAAAAAATCAGACAAACATGTGCGAAGTGGGTCACAATGGACCTTTCTCCTCATTCGCAAGTGTGCTTCTTTGCAATGCGCAGTTGCCCTATTTGCCCAGCTAATGGCGTCACCAGTCATTGTTCAAGTGAACGTGATTTGCAAGCTGCGGTTGCCGAGGCTTGTCTCCCGTTTGCATGGTTTCGTCACGAGAGACTCGCGTACATTTTCCATGACATAAAGAAGCAAACTGTGCTTGTAGACGCTAGCTGCAAAAAATGACTGTGGTGCCATTAGTTGGGCAAACAGCCTTGCAGGGAGCTTTGCTTTACAATTATAAAAAGGTTATGTATGTGCGAGATGTGTGCATGTCAAAGTGCAGCAAGCGTTGTACAACCTCCATCACGACTGTCTAGGGCGTTATAGCCTTGTACTGTGTCTAAAAAAGAAGCACAATCTCACAGAAATTTCTGGGTTCAAGATGAGGTACTGAAGAAAGTGTAGTCTGCAGGTTCACATTGACTTCCTTGAGCTCTGCCACCATCGATCAAATCCTGAATATGCCCTCGAATACATTGTTATTCGCTCAGGGGCACAGTGTTCCATTACTCTAGATAGAAATGACACGGGCTGTACAGCAAGTTTCGTTAGAAAGATATGTGCAGCTCAACTACGAAACGAGCTCTGCCAGGCTCTTTGCAAAAGGGCTGCCAAGTGTTACGTAAACTCGTCGGAGACGAACACACGAGGTAGGCCGCAAGACTAATTTGCGTTGCATGAGTTTGACTGAGCAAACTACTCCGACTCACTGATAGATGGTCGGCAGCGCTGTCACCATGAATCTCCCGCTCAGACCTGCAATTGGAGAAACCATTTCCTTCGCGTCAGCTGCGAGCCGCAAAACGGCATCGAAAGTGCAACATGATCCCGACGGCAAACGAACCGTTGCCCGCACGTTTGGTTCGTCATCGCTCGGTTCACCTGGGTTCGTGGTGACGTCAACGTGGGCGACTTTGACGCCCAGGTCTTTGCTCCACTTCGAGAAGTCGTTCCAGACGGGCCCGAGCGCTTTGCACGCCGGGCACCATGGCGCGAAGCTGGAAAGATAAGGAACAACGCAAGCAATTTACCATGTCTCTGGTGACAAACAATTGGGGGCAAATCTTGCACCGAGTCGCACCATCGGCGCTTTTGAAACGACACGCAAGTGACGATGCAAGCAAAATGAAGGCCTACGGAGACGTAAGGGAGGACGGAGCAGGGTGTTCGCGTACGTGAGTGGGTCGAAACGTCGCTGATAACGCGCAGTTTTTTTTAAGAGAATACGCGATTAGCGTTGAGAAAAGAAAACCCCGCCCCGGAACAACAGGGGAGCCCGGTCGTCAGATGTTCTGGCGATAAAACGACGGCGACAAAGTTTGAAGCTGCGGCTCACTCACAATTCGACCATCCATTCCCCTTCGAGAAGCTGACTCCACGAGTTCTCGTCGAGCTCGACAAGTTCGCCGAGCGCACTGACGTGGGTGCTCGACGCTAGAAACACCACGGCGAGCAACACCGACGGCGCTGTCATGATCGCCATTTTCAACCACGAGCGCGGTGAGATGAGTGCCTCTCGTAGCGGTTTAGAGGCGTCGCCACATGTCCGGACGGGTCGCGCCATCTATTACGTGTCGATAGAGATGAGAAAACAGCAGCATGGCCCTCTGGTAGTGGTGGTGTGCAACGTAGTGCTGCAAATCTCGGAGGACCTGAGCGCGGTGTTTGAAAACTCCTAACGTTTCTGAGCAACATATTTTAGACGGCTTTATGACATCGAAGCGTGCGTGAGAGCACTGCAGAGGCTAGGGCTTATCTGAAAGTACGGCTCGACCCGCGCGCAGAGCTCGGGTCGGGTAAACCATAGAGTTTCATACAATATTGCATGAAGCTCAATGGGGTAAGCAAGTTTAGACGCGCGCCCGGGCTTTACTCGTGCGAGTGCTTCAGTCGGGCCCGGTTATGGTGTTTGCAACTTCGCAAGACTGTCGACTGTGGAAACTGTAGCCCGTACAGAATTTTGGATCAGTGGCATCTATGGGCCTATATACGGAAAAAGCAGGGGCAGGCAGGACACGGTAGTCCGGCTTCCCCCGTTTTTGGGAGAAATTGATACCAGCGGCCACCCGCGCATTTTCCCGTCTTCGCGACACTGGGAGACTCGGGTCAACGTCATTAAAGAACTCGCATTCCTTCATGAGAGCTTCGCATTTATACATGAGAGACGGACGACCAGTTTTTCTAATGCAAGTGGCGAGGTCACGTGACAGCGTCCTGTTCGACAGCAGGGGGAAGCGCATCAGCCAGATGGGGAGTCGTGGGCACTGTAGTCTTGTAATCGTTACTTCACTTTTTCTAGAGTACCATTTGTCATTCCAAGGAAAACTGAGAAGCGGGAATTCAGATGTTGGTAATTTGCGTAAATCTAAGACAATTACCAATAATAAAGCATGAAATATAGGCGTGAAGTCAGGTATCGGAATCGAAAAAGATCAATTTAGATGGGGTGATACAATGCCCACACCTGCCTTTTCTTCACAAACGGAAGCACCAATTGCTATAACAGTCTTTGTATCCAGGTGTGCAAGGTGGTCTTCCAGAATATTATTCAGATATTGATAGGTAAGAGTTTAGCATTGTTTGGAAAAACATCGTCAAATTCCCTAGCTTTGCCGCAGCAAGCACATGCTTCTTGTATCTCGCTTTATAAGTGCGTGTTCTAAGGCATCTATCTCGCTTCTAAAAGTAATGAACTTTGCTTTGAGTTATCATAAACTGTTTCTTTCCTGATTTAGTTTTTTTTTCTTTTTGAGTAGTTACCATAGCCGGTTTGTTTTCCATTGCCGCACACCCATGAGATTACCTCAGCCTCTTTGACTTTCCGCTTGACGTTCTTTGCTGCCATGCTGCTCAACCTACAGGCCGCATACTTGCTGGTAAGCTTCCTAGTTCTTTTCCTCCACTATGAATCAATGTTTTTCCTGTACAAATACCTGTACACTCTCCCAGCCCATTTGCTTTCTTCCATATATTCTTCGGTCGTTCTTCATAATCAATTTTACTGTGAGCTTCCCTCACTTCAAAACTTGTCCACCCCATGTCACCCTGCACAGCTTCATTTGTAGTCTTCCCGTGAGCGCCCAGTGCAAGGCGTCCCACTGATGACTTTTGGTTGACATCGCGTCCTGACTGTACCCCCGATTGTACCCCCGCGTGAGCACGAACAGGAGTGACATCTGCGGGTTTACGGGAGTGCAAGTGAATGTCACACTCAGTCATGGAGGAAGGAAACTGAGGAGAGGCCCTACCCCCTCCGCGCGCTAGGAGAAAAGTGTGGAGGAAGTGACGTAGTACGTTCTCCTCTTTTTTGCTGATTTTTTATTTCTTTTGCCGTAGCGGCCACGCCTTTCGGGCCACAATGGCGGCTTTGTTATGGTTCTGTGCGCTCACACGTGTTGCTCCGTATAGGTTTCGTACCGCGGCAAAGGCGCCGTGCGGGCAGGTTTGCGTTGGTCTTCGTGTTTTGTTGCGCTGCGTTATCTGGACCGTGCTCTCCCGGATGTTGCCGTGGCCAGCTGGGACAGGAGGAACTAAAACTCGTGAAATGAACGCGCATGCAACGCTGTACGCAATGTACCGCGCCACAGCAATGGCTACGGACGGAGGAATATCCGCGGGAAATTTTGCCCTTTTTTCCGGAATCATGCTAACGTGCTAACGATTGCTTAGTATTGCTGCGAAGCGCGCGGGTCCGAGCAGCAAGGTTGTGCGCAGCGCGGTGTGGTTTCGCGAAAAATGTAAACAAGAGAGGAGGGCTGGCCCGATAGGCGGAGCAACATCATGAGCAACGCCAACTTCCGGCTTCACTTTAGCCTCCGTGCACTTGAGCGTTTGATTGCGATAGAAACTGCCCCGTGTGGCACCGGCATTACACAAGGGGTTTCACTAGGGCGCGTATATTATTAGTACCTCGTTAGCGCCAGTGATAAACAGCGGTTGAATGAGGAATGTGTCCGTCATTTTAGAGCGCAGCTCGGTGCGGCTCGGCGTCGTCTCTCGGCGTAACCGAGTGAACGAGCAGAAGGGAAGGATGAAAGAGCGAAAGTGGGGCGCAGCGGGGTGTGAAATGCGCCGAGAGCGAGGGAGGAAAGCGAAGGAGGAGAGTATGGCGATAGCATGAGGAGGAAAGCAGCTCCGCTGCGAGACTACGAGATGGCGGCGTAGTATTTGTAATCAGATTGTATGCGCGACGCGAATTGTGTAGCACTTTCCGGAAGTCACGTGGTCGCAGGGATTTTACTGGAACCTTCGACGCATGATACACAAAAACCGACGCGCTTGACCCGCAGATCAGATTTTCGGCGATCGCCGACTCTGCTCAGTGCACGGAGGCTCAGTGCACGGCTCAACTAAACTCTATTAAACTAAAGCACTAAAAACTAAACTAAAACTAAAAACTAAAAAAGTGGACGTACAGTGTGTGTGTGAGCTGTAGCTTGAGTGGACGCTGTATGTATAGTGGGAGCGTGAGTGGGTGCGCGAGTAGAAATAGCTATGAATAGTGAGTGTTGCAAAGTTTGAATGCGTGTGAACACAGGAACGTGATAGTGCCAACTGTGGTGTACTACGACTCAGTAAGGGTCGCTCGGAAAGGGCAGCCCTCCACTTCTCCCGCCGCTCTCTTCCTTGTGGGGTCGCAGGAGAGGAGGACGGCAGTCGCCTTCCACGCTGGCGCTCGCGCAGTTGGAGACGACATATGTATGACGAATCGGCTTATAGCGTCATATAATGCCACCTACGTTACTGCTACAGCTGGGCTGGTTGACGGCGCTGTTCCTTACGGAATTAGGCAACAAAACAACAAACCGTGCACCTAGATATTAGCACTGCAACAAATATAGGCCTTTAAGCGCATCATTCCTTTCATTCATCATTTCATCATTCCGAAAGCAAATAGCTTTCGAGAAGCTTTCGCCTATTCGCTTAGGCTGGGATGATTTCTGCACATTCGCTTTTTCTGTAGCGAAGTGAATGCTTGCGAAAGGCTTCAGAACACTGGGGCCTGCATATGGTATTTCACTGCAGATTAAAGAAGAAGGACAAATTACAATATCCACCCACGAAGAAATGACAAAGCTGCAGATACCGCCTGAGAGATTCGCAAAGGCAAACTTCACTGCAACAAATGTGTGTTGAATTCGAAACCACGGGGGCTAGCCCCCTGCTTTTCGAAAGAGGCGCTATTTTCTTTTCGCTACCGGCCTCGACTTTTCCCCGTAGGCCGCACCATTCGTGTTACACAATATTTAGAGATGCCTACACCCCCAAGAAACTTAAGCCTAAAAATATTTCTTTTCTTTCTCTCTTCCTTTTGTATGAACATTTTATTACCACTTTCTCTGCGCGTTGCACTCCTTCAGGTTTTCGTCTGGTTCCCGAGTTCTCCACTCGTCTGCTGCGGAGATTTTTGATGTCCGTCGGCTTCGCTTTGTGCGTTCTTTATACTACGGCTCTGCAAGCAGCACGTGTGTGAATATTGTGTTGTCAGCGCTTCGCCCACCTCCCCTGTTTCCCCCTTTTCTCCCCCCCCCCCTGTTTCGTCTCTCATTTGTGCTTCACGACGTTTTTGGCTACATCAACATACAGGTCGTCGTCGAAAATCAAGAAGAAAGGAAACATTCGTTGCCGCGACCAGCATGCGCACAGACGCGACGCGAAGCGTACGAATCAGTTCGGAAAAGAAAACATAAACGCAACGCCGATCAGTTTTGTCGGCGTCCCCATTTGCATCGCTGGCCTAAAGGCTTTTGTCAAGGCTAGCGGGTGCAGCGCATTCGCGTGAGATACATGGGATGCCATTTATCGCGTCGGAGAGCCTGCAGGCGTTTAACATCGCCTCTCCTCTAAGCGCAGTTTGCCGCGTACGGCATTTGCTGTTACATCTCCTTCTTTGCTATCGATTTAAATTTCTGATCTCCTCTTCCCATTCTCCGAAGTGAAAAGGCGGGCTTGCATCCTGTGCCAACGCGTACTGATTTCCGAAAGATTCTGGATTTTGCAAACGTGTCAGTCGCTCCAATGATAATCGAATTGTAACCGCACGTGCCAGCCTGCATATTTGTTCAAGGTATGCACCGTATTTTGAATTTTGTTGCTTTTTCTTTGGCAAATGCGATCTAGGACACCTGAAGCCTCGACAGTATCAAGTTTTGAATATGTAGTGGATTCTTCTTTTTTAAATCTCTGAAGCTAGAAGGTGTGAGATGGGCTTGTAAAACATACGTGTGTGTCGTTGTCCTTGTGTGATTGTAAGTACGGATCAGTTAAACTAGAATTAGGGCTAATATATGCGCTTAATCATAGCAGACATGTGGGTGGTTTCACTTTGAAGGCTTCGGCGAGGAAGCCTTATACACTACTGCCGTGAGCGCCCTTCAAGAGAACTTTTGCCCCAGCCGCACAGCACGCCATCGTTATTGCATACGTTCGAAACTCGCCTCATCTTCTACAGCGCCACACGTTTAGAGGCGCTCCAGCGCGCTTCCATTAAAGGGCCCATGACCAGGCCAGCGATAGGCTCCATCCCTCAGCCTGCGCAAAAGAGGCACTCGAAAGAGAGAGTAATATATTTAAAATGATCGTTTGATTGCGATAGAAAGTGCCCCGTGTGGCACCGGCATTACACAAGGGATTTCACTAGGGCGCGTATATTATTAGTACCTCGTTAGCGCCAGTGATAAACAGCGGTTGAATGAGGAATGTGTCCGTCACTTTAGAGCGCAGCTCGGTGCGGCTCGGCGTCGTCCCTCGGCGTAACCGAGTGAACGAGCGGAAGGGAAGGATGAAAGAGCGAAAGTGGGGCGCAGCGGGGTATGAAATGCGCCGAGAGCGAGGGAGGAAAGCGAAGGAGGAGAGTATGGCGATAGCGTGAGGAGGAAAGCAGTTCCGCTACGAGACTACGAGATGGCGGCATAGTGTTTGTAATCAGATTGTATGCGCGACGCGAATTGTGTAGTACTTTCTGGAAGTCACGTGGTCGCAGGGATTTTACTGGAACCTTCGACGCATATGATACACAAAAACCGACGCGCTTGACCCGCACATCAGATTTTCGGCGATCGCCGACTCTGCTCACCGCTATTGCTGTGCTTGAGCGCTACCTGTATTGCTGGGCACAAGTTCGTCCAATAAGGAGTTAAATTTGTAGCTCACAGTTTCGACACTGTGTTGTTCTTCACTGTCACTACCACGTGACAATGTAATCATAATACGAAATTTGGAGGACCCTTAAGCTTCGCCTTTAAGGGTGGAACGTGGTGGCGTTCAAAGATCCCTGACTGCTTCTCACGCTTCCCGCCAACTGCAGCTTATGTAAGTATGCAAGAAGGCGAGCTTCCTGGTATAAAGGCGGCCTCTTGCATGGGCCGATCCCGGAGGTTGTGCACAGCCGGGCCAAAGAATTGCTTCATTTTCAGGTTTACGTTATAGTTCCGCACTTTTAATGGTTCAGTCTGAGAAGTTTTAACATAAAAGGCATGCGCCGCCAGTGTTTTGTTTGTGGGCCGTCATTCTCAAAATTCCGAGGAATAACTTTGTCGAGAACGTAAGACAAGGTATGAGCAACTTTGGTGAGAGAATGGTGTGGCAACATAACCCGCATTATACCGCATGTCATATAGCAAGGCGTGGTATATATATATATATATATATATATATATATATATATATATATATATATATATGTATATACATACGGGAATTTTCGCTCACGGACAACACCGCCGACACCGGGCGCTTAACGCTACCACGTTAAAATTGTGTCAGCCAGTTCTTTCCGAACAATGACGGACGTGACCGGTGCAAGCGCTTCGTCTGCCGCCGCTGCTAAACGAGCTGCCCGAGCAGAGGCCTATAGTGCCGCCGGCGAGAGGACCCTGTCGTTGGTAATCAAATTCCTTGCCACAATCTATGCCGCGAGTTCAAAACACCTAAACAGCTGCGTTTATCGTATCGTAATCGTCGGTGAATTTTTTTCAGCACTCTCTTAAAAGAGTTTAAACCCTTTTTAACGCTGCGAGCCCGGTATACTTCCGAGTCACGAAAGGCAACTGCGCTTTATCAGCGTGACACAGCACTTCCGACAGGAAATTAGCGAGCGCCGAGTTTTCGAGAAAGGAAATGCAAGCAAGGCAGGTGACGATTATTGTTGTGGGACCAGATAAACCCCAAAGGGTGTCAATTTCTTAAAGGGTGAGGACATGCAAAAGCAGCGCATCGCAATGAGCACAATGCGCCTAACTCGGAAACAGACTGGCGAAACGCTGTCCTCAGTACCGGTACATAGTTGCGTATATTTTGTCTCGTGCGACAGCTTTGACCGTGTCGTTGGGCCCGCGATACAATAGACAGCTTTAGAATAGCGTCTGTCGCCTTACGTACGTTAAACGTAAGCACCCCTTTGCGGCACGTTGCTTTCTTTCAATTTCTTTCAACACACTTTGGGCACAGTTACAATTGCTTTCACGTTCAAAGTTCCCGCCTTTTCAGCACCTTAACGTGTGCTGCCGTGCAGCGGTGCAGACGTGAAACACCACCAATAGTGAGACGCGTCTCGCACCAGCGGGTCCTGCGTCGTCGGAGCGCCTGTTCGCCGCGGTTACTATAAGGTGTACTAGAATACTAGAAGTGTACACTTTAGTTACTAGCTATGTTGACGCGTCTCGTTAGGCTTATACGGGAGCGAGAATCGCCGAACGATGTCAGAAAATGGACGCGTAATAACGAACTTTTGAGGTGAGTTTGGAGAAAGCGAAAGCTCGTTACAATAGTTACCCGCGCCGCACCACCGCCGTCCTTCTCGCGAGAGGAAGCCGTGGCATTACGCCAGTTACCAACCGCAACTTTTCCAAATCTATAGCCTCCCTCGACAAGTTCTACCAACACTGTTATGCAGATCGTTGCCCTGGCTGTGGCAGCTCGCCCACGATCTTCCACGTCACGACTGAGTGCACTGCAAACCTCTTTCCTCCCTTGCCGACTCTCCTTTACCCCCTACGCAACAAAGAGCTGTGGGACGATGGCCTCCGCGACGGACCTCCCGAGGTCCTCCATACAACGGGCTCGAAACATCGCCGGAATCATTTTGGCGACCCTGGACTGAGGGTTCCTCCCACACTGCTCTCTCCGTTCAAATGTCAATATTAAATATGCTTTATTCTCTCCCTTCCTCTCTTCTTTCATCCAACCGTAAATATATTGTCACACATGGGGTCAATGTGGCAAGCTTGAAATTGGAATTAAAAAAAAAAAGTTCTTTTTATTGGCTAAAGCTGCAAGCAATGTCACAAAACAGCATTAGTGAGTACACTTCAAAGACAGGTTCCTTTCTTCAAAGTGTTCTTTATCGTGCCTGGAATCATACTAGCAAAATGTGTACAGCCCCAAGTAGCAGCACAATGGTGCCTGTAGTTCTGAATATGTCAAAATAGAGACAGTGCAAATGACTTTTGGAGCGCTACGTTCAATCATAAATGCCCGTCGCATGCCCCTTGCCCACAGTCAGAGCGTGTCTTCCTGCTGCAGCGCTTCCTCGCCAGCGTCGGCTGGGTCCCTGTGGCCCAGCCCCATGCGCTTGCTTCTCAGGGTTGCGCGCCCTGAAAAATCAACAAGACTGGCGTCGACACTCATGCAATCAACACCAAACGCGTGTCATGCCCAGTACGCGTCACATCCGCGTGCTTTTCCAATCACGCAAGCAGGAACAGCACGGCGGACGTTGCGATTGTGACTCAACAACAACAACAAGAACGCTCAACAAGCAACACATGCACTGACCTCAAGCTCTTGAACAAACCGATCGCCTCCTTTCGAAGTTGAAGGCTACTCGCCGCTCGTTTCTTGGTGGCCTCCAGCTCTATTTCCAGCTCGCTCAGCTTCGCTTTAAGGTTCAGGTACCTCTCGGTATGTTCCGACGCTGCACGGGCGTGCTTGTTCGCCCTGTGGGCCTCCTGGTCCCTTTCTTGTTCAGCATTGTGGAGCCGCCGCCTCGGTTCTCTGTTCGTTCTTCTCAGTTCCATCACGCAGTCGGGTTTCGCGGAACAGTCAGTTTCCTCATGCACTTTGATAAGTACTACCTAAGTCGGTAGCCGCGCGGCAGACAGGACAGGTACGGGATACCCCTATCCAAGCCCGAAGGCATTCTGCGTGGAATGTATGACCGCACCTCGTGACCACCAAGTTGCTCGCACCTTCCTCCATACAACAGTGGCAAATCATTAGCCGCTTGACTGGACCGGCGGGAGGGGCAGGAGACGCCTTGGCGGCACACGGGGCAAGAGACGCGAGCCGCGCTGCGCGAGCAGCGCGGCGCCCCAGTGTTGCTGGGTCGCCGTGTTTTCATAGCCGGGTTTAGCAGCGTTGACAACATAATAATAATATATGGGGTTTTACGTGCCAAAACCACTTTCTGATTATGAGGCACGCCGTAGTGGAGGACTCCGGAAATTTAGACCACCTGGGGTTCTTTAACGTGCACCTAAATCTAAGTACACGGGTGTTTTCGCATTTCGCCCCCATCGAAATGCGGCCGCCGTGGCCGGGATTCGATCCCGCGACCTCGTGCTCAGCAGCCTAACACCATAGCCACTGAGCAACCACGGCGGGTGCGTTGACAACATGTCTGGCCGTAGGTTGTTGGGTAATTGCGGTAATTGAAGAAACTGCGGTGATTTGAAGAAAAGCTAATTCCCTTTGCTGTGCTACACGTTGCTTGAGGAGTATACATGACGAATCTGTTTGGCGAACTGGCACAGGCTGCACGGCCCCATTTTTTTTTTGTGAAATATGCCTTTTGGACCGTATGGATGCAGCCAGGAAGAAGTCGAAGTGTCAGTCAATCGTAGTATGGGACACATTGAAGATATCATAATTCCCCGGTGGAGGATCAAAAATCAAGTCAAGTATGCAAGGCTTGTGGTGTTTTCAGGTGCTTGAATTTTCCTTTTCTAGGCAATCTAAGCTGCGCTGCAGTACCCCGTGAATACTTTAGGCACTGAGGGCCATCATGAAACATTTCACCGCTTGCAATTGATTGGCTCTCGATCTTAACCACGAAACCATTCTCTCAGATGATTGCTACTATGGTATTTGTGAATTAACTACGTAAATACTCTACATGACGCGCCGTCGAGTTTGCAGCCATGAGCGATTCGTTTTTTAGGGTCCTGTTTCAGAGAGGTATGAAAGTAGCCGCAAACGCGCCAATGCGCACCAAATTCTTTCTTTTACGCAATAAGAAATGGCCATGCTTGACTAGACCAACTCACCAGAGTAATAAGAATCATGATGACAGCTTCGCTGGACAGTGTCTTTCTAACACGGATAACATGTCGACGCCAATTACTGAGATTTTTCTTCCACGTAAAATGCAATGTCTCTCATAGCTAAATACTAATACTAAATACTGCCTGCCTGCCTGCCTGCCTGCCTGCCTGCCTGCCTGCCTGCCTGCCTGCCTGCCTGCCTGCCTGCCTGCCTGCCTGCCTGCCTGCCTGCCTGCCTGCCTGCCTGCCTGCCTGCCTGCCTGCCTGCCTGCCTGCCTGCCTGCCTGCCTGCCTGCCTGCCTGCCTGCCTGCCTGCCTGCCTGCCTGCCTGCCTGCCTGCCTGCCTGCCTGCCTGCCTGCCTGCCTGCCTGCCTGCCTGCCTGCCTGCCTGCCTGCCTGCCTGCCTGCCTGCCTGCCTGCCTGCCTGCCTGCCTGCCTGCCTGCCTGCCTGCCTGCCTGCCTGCCTGCCTGCCTGCCTGCCTGCCTGCCTGCCTGCCTGCCTGCCTGCCTGCCTGCCTGCCTGCCTGCCTGCCTGCCTGCCTGCCTGCCTGCCTGCCTGCCTGCCTGCCTGCCTGCCTGCCTGCCTGCCTGCCTGCCTGCCTGCCTGCCTGCCTGCCTGCCTGCCTGCCTGCCTGCCTGCCTGCCTGCCTGCCTGCCTGCCTGCCTGCCTGCCTGCCTGCCTGCCTGCCTGCCTGCCTGCCTGCCTGCCTGCCTGCCTGCCTGCCTGCCTGCCTGCCTGCCTGCCTGCCTGCCTGCCTGCCTGCCTGCCTGCCTGCCTGCCTGCCTGCCTGCCTGCCTGCCTGCCTGCCTGCCTGCCTGCCTGCCTGCCTGCCTGCCTGCCTGCCTGCCTGCCTGCCTGCCTGCCTGCCTGCCTGCCTGCCTGCCTGCCTGCCTGCCTGCCTGCCTGCCTGCCTGCCTGCCTGCCTGCCTGCCTGCCTGCCTGCCTGCCTGCCTGCCTGCCTGCCTGCCTGCCTGCCTGCCTGCCTGCCTGCCTGCCTGCCTGCCTGCCTGCCTGCCTGCCTGCCTGCCTGCCTGCCTGCCTGCCTGCCTGCCTGCCTGCCTGCCTGCCTGCCTGCCTGCCTGCCTGCCTGCCTGCCTGCCTGCCTGCCTGCCTGCCTGCCTGCCTGCCTGCCTGCCTGCCTGCCTGCCTGCCTGCCTGCCTGCCTGCCTGCCTGCCTGCCTGCCTGCCTGCCTGCCTGCCTGCCTGCCTGCCTGCCTGCCTGCCTGCCTGCCTGCCTGCCTGCCTGCCTGCCTGCCTGCCTGCCTGCCTGCCTGCCTGCCTGCCTGCCTGCCTGCCTGCCTGCCTGCCTGCCTGCCTGCCTGCCTGCCTGCCTGCCTGCCTGCCTGCCTGCCTGCCTGCCTGCCTGCCTGCCTGCCTGCCTGCCTGCCTGCCTGCCTGCCTGCCTGCCTGCCTGCCTGCCTGCCTGCCTGCCTGCCTGCCTGCCTGCCTGCCTGCCTGCCTGCCTGCCTGCCTGCCTGCCTGCCTGCCTGCCTGCCTGCCTGCCTGCCTGCCTGCCTGCCTGCCTGCCTGCCTGCCTGCCTGCCTGCCTGCCTGCCTGCCTGCCTGCCTGCCTGCCTGCCTGCCTGCCTGCCTGCCTGCCTGCCTGCCTGCCTGCCTGCCTGCCTGCCTGCCTGCCTGCCTGCCTGCCTGCCTGCCTGCCTGCCTGCCTGCCTGCCTGCCTGCCTGCCTGCCTGCCTGCCTGCCTGCCTGCCTGCCTGCCTGCCTGCCTGCCTGCCTGCCTGCCTGCCTGCCTGCCTGCCTGCCTGCCTGCCTGCCTGCCTGCCTGCCTGCCTGCCTGCCTGCCTGCCTGCCTGCCTGCCTGCCTGCCTGCCTGCCTGCCTGCCTGCCTGCCTGCCTGCCTGCCTGCCTGCCTGCCTGCCTGCCTGCCTGCCTGCCTGCCTGCCTGCCTGCCTGCCTGCCTGCCTGCCTGCCTGCCTGCCTGCCTGCCTGCCTGCCTGCCTGCCTGCCTGCCTGCCTGCCTGCCTGCCTGCCTGCCTGCCTGCCTGCCTGCCTGCCTGCCTGCCTGCCTGCCTGCCTGCCTGCCTGCCTGCCTGCCTGCCTGCCTGCCTGCCTGCCTGCCTGCCTGCCTGCCTGCCTGCCTGCCAAGTTCGCACGCACGCACGCACCACCGCCACCCTCCCACCACCCTCATCAACAGCAATGTCATCTGTCAACAAGGCTGGCGATCTCTGAGGAATTTGCAGAGGTATATGTATGTATGCACATTGCGCGCCTACCTGGGGCACTAACAATATCCTACGCCGCTAACATACATGCATAGATGTGCTACACCTGATAAATTTCTAGCAGTTGTCTTTGTCATTATGTGTTGCCTCAATATGTCATTACGTTGTGACAGTCGGTAATGGGGAAAGAAGACGACGCTGATGGTGGTCTTGTGGACGACGAAGAAGTGTTTAGCAGTATCGATGCTTTACGCTTGTTGGCTCAACCATTAAAAGCTATCGAACGCTTCTTCCTTCCCGTAACATCATTGGTGGAGGTGCGGGGTACTCACTTGAGCAAGACGGAGCTTCGCAGCGGACCTAACCTGGCCGCCATGTCATCCGAAGGAGACAGTTGAACCGTGGCCCCGTCGACGCCACCGACAGTCATCCTGGCCCAGCCTCGCGACCCTGGCATGTTTTCCGGGATTGACAACGTTGACGTCGATGACTCGTTACAGAATTAGGAACGGGTCAGCGCACATGCTGGCTAATATAATATTCTACCTCAAGAAAACAGCACGGGTTTGGTTTGTAGCGGCAGCAGCATCGGCGTCGCACGACAGATGACGTAGACGCTCGCGTCTACACGAGGCTCGACCGGCCAGCACGCTCCGGCACGGGCTAAGAGATCGAGTGTCGGTTCTTCCTTTCCTGCGAGAGCCCGAGACTTTACAGGTCTACGTGGTCGCTCGTCGCCACAGTTTGGTGACCCGGACGTCGAAGGCCGTGCATTCACTGTCTTCACTGACCACAAGCCCCTTGTGCACGCAACGAATCGTTCGGCGTCCTGTTACTCGCCCCGCGAGACTCGACACCTTTCCTACATTTCCGAGTCTACAACAACGTTCCGCCACATCAAGGGCACCGACAACGTTCCAGCCGACGTCCTCAGTCGTGTCAATGTCGTTTCCACGTTAACATCGGAACCTTTCATCATCGAGGCCGACTTACTCGCCAATCAACAGCGTGACGACACTGAGCTTCGTGCACTCCGGAATTCGTCTACGTCCCTGAAATTGGAAGACGTCGTTGTGACCCCAGATGGTACGTCCGTCGTCTGCGACACTTGTAACGACACACCTAGACCATACATTCCGGCATCCCTTCGCAGACGTCTATTCGAAACCGTGCACAACCTGTCGCACCCTGGCATACGCGCGACACCGCGCGGGGATATCGGACGATAGTTTTAACAGTTTAACAGCCTTTTCGCAAGTGTTTTTTATTAATGGCATTCGTCGGTACGAGAGCCACGTGGTCTGCGTCCTGGGAGAGCGAGGCTGAGCGCCCGCGGAGCAGTGGCAAGCCTGAAGCGAGTGAGTACGGAAGCCTTGTGGGTGGTCCGAATTTCTTATGTAAATAGCTTCTTCTATCTCTTTGACTCGGATGAATTCGCGGCTCTGGGAGCCGGGTGGCCGCGGGCCACGGGTGCCACTACGGGCTGACTGGTATTGCGGCCTGGCACCGGGCGCTCCGACACCGTCTAGGACGGTGGGCGCCGTCAACTCGGATGCTGTGTGCACCGAGCGGAGTAAGACCACCTCACAGAGCTGACGTCTCCTCGCGGCTGCCTGTTTTGCTCTCATTTTGGGTGTTGTTTATGGATGCCGGTTGTTGTCAGGGTAGCGACGCTTTAGGCCTAAGGCTTTACGAAGCTGCCTGTCGCACGTGGAGGGACACAACCTGGTGGACCGTGGTGTTGAGGTGTTGCAATTTGCTTCCCTCATTCTATTTAGCCTCGCACGAATTGAAATTACTCGTTCGACTCAAGGAAGCGAGCTTCGTTCACGTGAACTTAGCATCTGAGTAGCTGCCCGATCTTTGCTAGCCGAGTTGAACATCGTACCACGTGGGCGATGCGCACGCAGAATTCCTCTCCCTTGCACTACTTTAGTGTTTGCCGAGTGTGTTGAGTGTACGCAGCGTGATTGGAGTCACCCCTAGCTTGCTGTCACCTGCACATCGTCTGCGCTGCTGCCCCGGACTACGATCGAGTCACCCCGGGCGATGGTGATGCTGTGGCCAGTTCGGCGCAGCGACTTCGGCGGCCTCCTGCATCCAGCTCACAACCCTCGGCGGCGGACAAAAGAGCCGGCGGTCACCGACAGCTACGGCGGCTCTTCCCAGCAGGGCGCGTCGGCGCGAGCGACGCTTGTTCGTTCCGACTACTGCGTCGTTGTCTCCGGAGTCCTGGCCTGGCATCGTGCCGTCGAGCCTGCAAAGCTGCCGCTGTGACCGGCGGACGCCAGCGGTGCACCCAAGGACAATGTCGGCTCGGATGTTATGGACAGCGTGTGGACATTTCCTGAGCGCAGCCACTGTTGCATGCACTACCTTGATGTTAGACCGTGTGACATGTTTCGCCGGAATAAGAAGTGATTTAAGGTTTGGGGGATGTGGAGATGCGCGACTAAGTGGCACCGTGGAGACAATCCAGAGCATCGTCAATGCGGGGAAGTGGATATACATCCTTCTTGGTGATCGTGTTTGGTGATAACGATAGTCAACGCAGAATCGCCAGCTGTTATCCTTCTTTTTGACGAGAACAACAGGGGACGCCAACGAGCTGGAAGAGTGTTCAATAATCCCTCTGGCACGCATCTTGTCAACTTCGCTCTGGATAAGTTGTCGCTCAGAGGGCATCACCCGGTATGGGCGTCTGCGAACAGGTGCTGCATCGCCGGTATTTATCCGATGCTTCACGACCGTAGTGTGACGCAAAGGGCAATCGTTTAGATCGAAAATGTCGGAGTAGGACTCGAGGAGGCCACGGAGCTGTGCGGCTTGTTCGGTTGAGAGGTCCGGTGCAATCATCTTTGTAAAGTCGTCGGTCGGGACTGATGCAGAAGGCGCAGAATGAGCAGTGGTCGAAGACTGCGCAACAGATAGAGCAGAAATCTGGCACTCGTGCGTTGGTGACAACGTGGCAAGAGACATGCCTCGAGGAACTACTTGCGTGCACTGTCCGAAATTTAGGATGGGAAGACATGTCTGATTGTCCGCAACAGAAACGATGGTGTGATCCCTGCTTTAGCCAGATGCCGGTGAAAACGTTAAACTTCCCACGTTGGGCAGCCGGATGTGGGGTTCTCCTCCCACCCGTACTCTTGGGACAAAGGAACGACAACACAGTAGTGCAAACAATCACAGGGGCATTTATTGCACCTTTCATAGATCAATGCCTGCTAGCCGAGTTGCTATCCACAAAACATGCCGATGGGCGCGCGACAAATCTAGAAGTCCGACTTACCGCCACCGCATAGCGAGCGAATATGTTCGCCCCATGCTGGATCCCAACGCCTGGTCGTTCGCGCGTACGGTCACGCCAACGGTGGCGCGTTCGAAGGCGGCCACGCGAGACAGTCTCGCAGAAGCATGGGTCGGCGCACGCGCGGCACGGCACGTCCGTCCCGCTCGCTGTCCCGTCTCAAAGAGAGAGCGCCTTGTCTTCCGGCGCCCGAGTAGCCCCGCCTGTCGGCGGCGTTAGCAGCGCAACACTCGCGCCATCTCTCGCACCGCGCCCCAACCACATCGACCGCCGCGGGCATCACGCAGGCCACGCGGCGAAGCCGCACTACAGGAGGCGCGCTATGCGGGAAAAACATCAGGGGACGCGCGAGAGTCGCGCATCCCCACAAGCTCGACCCGCAATTCCAGCAGTACCAGGGGCCTACTCACGCTTCGTGGGCCACAGCGCCCTCTATCTTGCGCTGGCGGAGGGATGCGCAGAGTATCGGTAGCCTGAGGCAGGGAGGGCAGGGAGTTGACGTAGCCTTCCAAACAGCGGTGATGAGACGTCCAAGTGAGCCCACGTGCGTAGCAGGACACACGTTATCGCTTCAAAATGTGCGAAGAGAGTCCTGTCACGCGTAGGAGGTGGCGCCGCAGGTAGTTTTGCGGTAGCAGAGCCGGATGGCTCCGACTGGCCAAAAGGCGAGCGCCTCTCGCGCACCGTAGCACAGGGGTTACGCCTACGCCGCAGAGAGGAGGCAGTGGGCCTCCTCGCAGCGAGACACGTCATAGACGTCCGGTTTTGGACACCACCAAATGAGATACAAAAGCATGCAGAAACTCCCCATGCACTTGTTAGCCCACTGTCAGGTACCAAGCCAAGCCACGTCGGGTACCATGCAACCCCTCCCCCCCCTCTTTGAAGTCGGCCCACCCCAAAATTTCAATTTGACCCACCCCCAAATTTCAGGATGACCCATCTCCAGATTTCAGTTTGGCCGCGGCTAAATTTCAAGCAGCCCACCCCCAAATTTCCAAGCTGGTCCGCTCCGAAATTTCAGTTGCGCCACCCCTAAATTTTAAGCTGACTCATCCGGAAATATGAAGTTGGCCCACCTCCAAATTTCAGTTGACCCAACCCCACTATAGGTTTCCCCGTGCATTTTCTTTGGAGCCCTATAATCTCTATGGGTATGTATAAATCTGGTCATACGGGTATTCTCTCTGATCAATTTTTATTTATATTGTTTCAGTTGTTTCTTATGGCTTATAAAGCTACCAATAATGAATCAAAGTTTTTACCACTACCACCTACATTTAGACGGTTATAACGAATAAATGTCTTGTCAAATTACGTATTTTTGGGCAGATACAAGGCATCACACATTTCGCGTGACAGACAGATTTTGCCGGGGTATTGGCGAATAAATGCCTTGGCAAATTACGTATTTTTGTGCAGATACAAGGCATTACACATTTCGCGTGACAGACAGATTTTGCCGGGGTATTCGCCCAAAGAATGCCGACGCATTAATAACATTTCAGTGCGCAATCTACGGCACGGAAGATGCGCGTCTCGTGCAGCGTAGGATCATAAAATACATCCGGTCGATAAAGGGAAGCTTAATGGATGATTATAGAACATGTACATTTATAATACAGGTCAACAATTCATGACAACGGCGCCTTGTCGGCCATATGGCAACACATAGCACTAGGATCTGCCAGGCACCGAGCCTAGTGTGAGAATGACTTCATTCCAAAATGGCGCCGCTAAATATACAGTGTTTGTCATTCTCCAGTAACATAACCCCTATGCCCAAACAAGCTACACTGTAAACTCCCTGCCTAAAATGCGGACAATGTCTAACAATCCTTGTCGGCAGCCGCATTAATGTCACAAGTTTCTTGAAGACTTGAATGCTTAAACAAACTTCTTCATTACCAGAACATCTACTCTGAATCAACCTCAGTATAATATTTCCAGCAGCGGACTTTTATTTCATTCTAGATCATAGAAAGCATTATTAGCCTGCGCGAATGTGTGCCGCAGTTTACGGAATACCAAATCACTGAAGCCACAAAGAGCAGTTGGTGGTGACATCTTGCGACGATTAGTCTTTATGAACCTCCAAGCATGGCCTTCGAGACCGGGGAGCCACGCGCTGTCCAGTCCCGGAGGCTATACACTAGACGTCAGAAACAATCTTGTGCTTCATGGTATGTTGCTGCCGACGCCTTTACGCCACTATATGAGCAACAGTAGTTTTGTACGCTCTGGTTAAACTCGACATCACAAAATGGAGCCTGCGTACCTTCGCGTGCAGTGTTTTTTACCACTTGAGCGACCGCCGGAGCCGCTGCCCGATTTCGTTTCTTGAGTATGATGGGTGAACTAAAAGATCGAGACCTGGGAGCGCTAGCAAGCGTTCGCAGGCCGCGGAATTTGGTTCGCAATGTGAGCCCAGCTTAGACGGCGATTTAGGGAAACTGCATTTCATCTTTATTAGAAAATTACGCTTCTAAAATACCGAAAACACTACCCTTGCAGCGACAAGATGCCTCGTAAGCCAGGAAAGGCGCGAGTAGGAAATACGGGCGGCGAAGCCACCTTTCAGTTCCCGCAGCAGCCCGTCATGATGTCACGGATTTTGAAGTCGTCTGCTATGTCCTGGTCGAGCCTTTATCGGTGAAAATGGACGAAACTGCGTTTTCTATAAGAGCCAAAGACTGAACTCCTCGGCAAGTTTTGGGAGCTTTTACTGAGCCAACGTGATCCAAAATACGAAAGATTGAAATCTGTGACTCGCACTGACGCAGGGGCGTTCGTGCTCAGACACGAAATCGGGGAAAAACACAACTTTTCCAAAAAAATCAGCCTATTATGGCGAAATTACCCAATAAATCTAGTTTTCAAATTGTACTTTGTCGGTCTCAATGGTTTGTGTTTGATTTAATTATTAAGTTCTGGAGTATTCCGTGCCAAAACCACGATGTGCTTATAGACGTGCCGTATGCGGGGACTCCGGATTGATTTTGACCATCTGGAGCTCTTTGACGTGCGCTCAATGCACGGTGCAGGGGGCGTTTTCGCATTTCGAGCCCGTCTAACTGCGGCCTCCGAGGCCGGGATTCCAACCCGTGCCCTCGGGCCCGAGCAGCGCAACCCCAAAGCCACTGCGCCACCGCAGCGACTTTTCTCTGTAATGCACTCCCACCCGGTTTTGGCGTTACAGGGCACGAATTATAGCAGCCTTAGCGTCCGCTAATTGCAGTTTACGGGATAACCTAAACACCGGAGAGATACAGGCGGACACGGACGAGTGCCGCTCAGCTAGCAGTGATGCCTCCTGGGGTTGACATCCCAATTTGAGAACCCAGAACTATAACTGAAAGGAAAAGCTTCGGCATCGACAGTCAGCAGCGTATAATTAAATTGATTTCATTTGACTCTTTTTCCTTTCGAAAGAGCAATGACGCGGAAAGAAAGAAAGAAAGAAAGAAACAGACAGACAGACAGACAGACAGACAGACAGACAGACAGACAGACAGACAGACAGACAGACAGACAGACAGACAGACAGACAGACAGACAGACAGACAGACAGACAGACAGACAGACAGACAGACAGACAGACAATAAAGCTTTGCTAACGCAACGTGGGTGAGGGAAGAGGCCTAGCTTTCCCTAGCTTGCTGCTGTAAAACTAGGTAAACGATGGATCATGTTTTACTACAATGAGGACATCTGCCCAGCGGTCGATTTAGGCACCACTGGCCTCCTTGAAGCCCTTGGGTTCAGCGAGAGCAGGGGAAAGTAAACATGTCCGCAGTACAGATTAGTAAGAGGCGATTGGAAGATTGGTGGAAGAGAAGTAGGGAAACGACAAGAAACGGAGACGTACAAAAGCAAAGTTCACAATAGGGGGTCAGGGAATTTTGTTGTGGCCGTTCATCGTGTTTTCTTCTTTTTCTTTATCCTACGCAAAACATTAGGCAGTATAATAGCAATAGTCCCGGACCAGGACGAATTTTTCTTCAACTATGAGGCTTTTCTTTCGAGGAACCCGTATGGGTTTCCTTTGTAGCGATTGCTACGAACGGGTGGATGTCTGATTTTCCCTTTATTCATTACTTCTCTCCACCTTGCGGGTTTCCGCAGAACTACTACGTCAAACTATAATAGCAAGAGCCTGGCGGTGCAACCCATCGCCCCGTTCCAAAGGGGACGCTCATAACATACATACATACATACATACATACATACATACATACATACATACATACATACATATATACATACATACATACATACATACATACATACATACATACACACATACATGCACACACACATACATACATACATACATACATACATACATACATACATACATACATACATACATACATACATACATACATTCATACATACATACATACATACATACATACATACATACATACATACATACACACACATAATACATACATACATACATACATACACACATGCACACATACATACATACATACATACATACATCCGTCCGTCCGTCCGTCCGTCCGTGTGTTTTGTGTTTTGTGCCCACAGCTAGCGGTGTTCCTGTAATCAGTAAACTGTAATGGCGTTTACAGAGGGAAAAAACCAGACTGCTTTAACTTGTCCGTAAACATATTACGGTTCACGTAGTACGGAGTTAATGGAAGCAACAACGCTGGTCGCTATATCTCGTGTTGCTTTGTTAAACAATAACACATTAGATATTTTTTTGCGTTACGTGAGTGTTGCGGTTGAAATAAAAAAACACTGAAAACATACAACACGTTAACGATTACGTCCACGCCGACGCAATACACCAGATGCTGAGTATAATTTGTGGTTGGTCATTGCAATAGTAGCTGTGTGTCCACTCTGGTTAAAGTCTGCGACAAAGGTAGCGGCACCAACACGGCTTCTCGCGTCTGCGTCCACGGTAACGCGGTATGCCGTTATATGGTAATGGGGATACGGAAAGGCTAAATCTCTGTAACCCTTTCATTGACGAGTGTTACCTACAATCAACGGATCAGAAACGTTTCTTTCTTGCTGAGTTTCGGTATTGAGTACGAAGTTCCTGGCTAAACGCCTTCGGCCAACACTGCAGTAATGACGGGCAGAAAGCGTAATTTGTTGGTTTAGAGCAGGTGTACACTGGAAGAGGAACTATGGCAAAGAAGTCCGACACGGCTGTGGACGGCACGATGGACGCGGACAAGAAGACGCAACACCGTAGGCTTAGCCAGTCACGCCAGGAATAGCGTCTAGCCCGCGCCCCACTTCAGTAGCGCTGGCGATCCGGCTGCGGAGCTCTGCACGGCGCTCTTCTTCTTCCTTACAACTTCCCCCCTCGCTGAAGACGGAGCCGCACAGGAGGCCTAAGGCGTCGTGAGGACGAAGGGCTCGTGATACGGCCTGAGCCGATCTACGTGCACAGTTTCGCGGCCTCGGCGACGCGGGTCCGTAGGGGGCGTCAGAGGTTCGATGACGTAGTTCACCGGAGAAGTTTGCTGTAGAACCCGGCGGGGCCCATGGTATCGGGATACAAACTTGGAGGAGACACCTGGTGTCGAAGTAGGAGGCACCCACAACCAAACGAGAGCGTCAGGCGAAAACTGGTGGTGGGGGCGCCCGTCGTCATGACGAAATTTCTGTAGGGCTTGTTCTTGCGCGTTGAAAGGGAGCGAGCTAGTTGCCGACAATCTTCTGCATACCGGGCGGCTTCGGAAACAGGTGTACCCTCTGATAAGTCGGGACGGTAAGGAAGAATAGTGTCAATGGGAAATGATGGTTCGCGGCCATATAGAAGAAAGAAGGGAGAAAAGCCCGTCGTTGACTGGGGTGCCGTATTGTAGGCGTACGTGACATAGGGAAGGATGGGGTCCCAGTTGGTGTGGTTGGAGGCGACATACATCGAAAGCATGTCGCCAAGAGTTCGGTTAAAGCGTTCTGTCAGTCCGTTTGTTTGCGGGTGATATGCGGTGGTACAGCGATGAATAATGCGGCATTCAGCGAGAAGTTCTTGAATGACATCGGCGAGAAAGACGCGGCCACGGTCGCTCAGGAGTTCGCGAGGAGTTCGCTTTCTTTTGCAGGCATGGTCAAATTAGCCAGACATGTGATGTGAAGCAAATGAAATGTACACCTGTGTGGTCGGTATATCACGAGAGCTGCCTGTACAATTTCTAAATGAAACCATAAGTGGTTTGGGGTGAAGTGTACTCACCGTTTTCTACCATTTTTTTTTCGCTTTTCGTCGATTATGCTTATTCTCGATGTGCTTTGCATATTTAGATAGGAAATAATTCGTTTTGGTTATTTATATCTGCCTTCGTTATAAAGAGCTAATCTCTGTTCCCTCTTGCTTGAAGTGTCACTGGAGTGCCCGCTCCAGAAGCTCCTTGTATATAACCGCCTTGGTCTGTGCAGCCAAAGTTAGTCGGTCTCAGAGCCTAGTGGACGCGCTCATAAGTGGCACGCGAGACGACGACCCTCTATATGTAAATGAGGCTTCCACGGATGAGCAGTCGGGATGGGGGGGGGGGGGGTGACGCGCGGCGAGTGGATGCCGAAAACAGGCACACGGCCAGCGACCGCGACGCACGAGTTAAACTCCACCTAATGGACTTTGTGCGGTGCAGCGAAGCCCACAGCAAGCGTGCAGCCAACCGGAACGGAGGCTCCTCCATTGTCCGCCTGTGCGATCTCGCTTCCCGTGACGTCAGAATGAACGGAGGCGTCACGAAAGGAGTGCGTCTCGTGGTGGGCAACTGTGACGTTCCTGGGTATACGTAAAAGGCAGCAAGACGACGATCAAGTGCGAAACTCTTCATCGGACGGCGACCAGGCTCGATCAGTTCTGGATGAACAAGGATCCCTCCTGGGTGCTTCGTTTTTAAGGAGTACCGTGTGACGTCGGAGCTGTGGCTTTGATTAAAGGCGGTGGCAGATTTATAACTGCAAGGACTCTTAAGCTACCCACGCAGGGGGTGAGGTTACCACAAGCCGCCGTCTGTGTGACTTTCTTTCCCTCATCCACCTCCATTTACCCCTCCTCTGTACGTGTGTGTGGGTGTATAAATGGAAATAAATGGAAATAAATAAATAAATAAATAAATAAATAAATAAATAAATAAATAAATAAATAAATAAATAAATTAGTGCGGTCATACAGTGACGGGCATGTTTCAATGTCCGGAAAGAAAGTATTGCGCTTACCACTGCACTGTTCTTGCTCGATTTTCGCAGAAAGATCGCATGTTAGTGTCAACACCATCTAGTGTAACACTTGTCACAGTTTATTGGCTGGTTTTAAAGAAACAAAAATTGCAATGTAGCCATCGTTTCTAGGGGGTGCAGGCTGCTGCCGCGACGGCGCTACCGTAAACTTGTGTCGCCGCCTGCTGGCAGCTAGCTGCAGAAAGTGGCCGTTCAGGAAGGGTTGCCCCTTGTTTCCCGCTCCACTGCAACACTCGGCAACCCTCCCTGTACTGCCGCTCCTCTGCAACACGCGGAAACCCTCCCCGAACTGCTGCTTTCTGCAGCTGCCGGCAGGCCGTGGCGCAAGTTTATGCTTGCGTACTGCCGGGAACTAAACATCCTCGGCCAATATGCGGAGTCTCAGAGGCCACGTGTTGGGCCGACGCGTTGAGAGAAAAAAAAGTGGAGGGAATGGCTTCCCGGGGAGTTTGCTCTCCATGGCTGGCTTCCCTACGAAACGCTCCTTCGCACCTTTCTTCCATGGTAGTAGCGTGCAGTGGGCGACGCCTTTCTTCTCTGTGACACGTATCCGGCTCTCGTTACTGATGGGCTGGCACGAAACCTAGCTTTGGACTGCAATGCACGGAACTGTCGAGGCGGTGGGTGGCTGGGTGGGTGGGGTGGGGGGAGGGGAGGCGACTGAGCGAACGCACTTAGCCGCACCGAAGGGAATGACCCGAGAGCAGTGAATGCTCGGCTGAACGCCAGCCCGACTTGAAGCGTCTCCGTCCCGTGCGTGTGGCAGATCATATACGCCAGTTGCGTATCACACCGAGAATCCGCGCTCGAAGTGAAGGTGTGGGAGAGGGGGACGCCGCGCACCGACCGTATTTCGCGTATGGTAATCTGTTAGGCGGGCCACTTAGCGGCTGAGCACCTCGACACTGCGGCGTAGCACAACTGCAGGAGCGAGCGCTTCTGTAGCGTGTATTTATCTGGAAATGAGATCCGCCGCAAACGCTTGGTCGGGAATGCACTTTTGACGCGTCTACTCGCACGCTTGGAGGAGATTAAAGAATGAAGGAAGCTGGAGAGCGTGCGAAGAGTGGTGCAACTAGAGAAACAAACAAATATGTGCGCTTAGCTTTAACGGATAATAAAATGAAAACGGGAGGGGACATAGATTGATTGCGGGTAGCTGATTTTCTATGATGCAGAGACGAGATAAAGAAGTAGTAGTTGTTGCTGTTGAGGTAAAGCAGTACTGCTGGTAACTCATATTAACAGATAACCGTTGGCCCCAATTAAGAGGGCGTGGAGTCAAAGGAACGAAAATGCAGCCAAGGATGTTGAAACAAAAGGTCCAGTGATAAGGTCAATAAATGTATACCAACCCATTTTTTAACCGTAGGTTTAATGTGTTTTATCGCCAGTTCACCGTCTTTGTTGTCTGCCTTGTAAGAAGGGGCCTGGGTGCCCTTGAGGAGAAAGTAAACCTTCGCAAACTTTCTTTTTTATGGCTTCTTGTGTTTTCTTCATGAAGACGGAAGTAAAATGAAAGAGAGAGAGAGAGAGAGAGAGAGAGAGAGAGAGAGAGAGAGAGAGAGAGAGAGAGAGAGAGAGAGAGAGAGAGATCGTAAGATGACACGGAAAGTTGGTAATCGGAGAGCGCATTTGGAGAGAAGCCTTTGTCCTGCAGTGAGCCTAAGTAGGATGATGGTGATAATGATGAGTATAGTGGAGCACCATGACGATCCTAATACTCTTTCTCCTAATACTCTTACTCCTAACCTGTTTCTTAGTAACATACACCATGCACTCCATGAGGATACCTGTCGTTGGTGCGGGTAGAGACTAGCCCTTGCCCACGTAACGTGGACGTGCAAACTATGGCCTCGAAATTGCAATTCGGCCCCCTTACGGCGCAAATGCCAAGTAACAGGCAGTGGGAGGTTTGCCTGGCTATCGAAGACTAGAGAACCAGAGGGCTCTTCTCGATCGAGTCTAGCGAGCCGCAGAGACCAGTGGAGCCGCGGAGCTGAGGGTCGCACCCAGCACCCAGAACCTCTAAGAGAAATAAAGTTTATGCCGCTACCATACTCCCTTCAAAGAGTCACTGAAAACATGCGCGTTGAATGTGAAAGCAAGGAAGACGGGGCTGGCAGCCTTTCGAACTTACTTTTTGCGCTTCACCATAGTAGCTCACCGCGGCGGCAGGCTAAACACTCAGAGACGATAGCGTAGGGTAAAAAAGAGAAAGGAGGAAGGTACGGTCCTGCGATGCGCTCGAATCGAGTTTAAAATCGATCCGCTTTTCCCGCTAAGACCAAAGCGTTTGAACCTAGCGGTTCGCTGTATAGGGTTCGTTAGTGGTTCATTTGCATGGAAATGAAGTTGACCAAACGGGGCGAGTGTTCCTGCTTTCTTTTCCTTTATTTCACGCTCATGAACTTTCCTAAACGTAATTTGGTCCTGGGATTTACGTGATGCTTTTATTTCTTCATTTAATCGTTCCTTCGATTCATTTTTCCTGTTCTGCCGAAGAATAAGGGCCATTGCCCTTTCTCATAGAGAAAGGACTCGATAGGCAACCTATAGAAAGGATTTTGCTACGTGATGTCAATTGGGGAAACCACTCTACCGCTCACACTCAGAGTGCGGCTGGCGAGGCAACGTCCCGATTACGATGGCGAAAAACGCTAAGAGCGTACGAATATTCGAAACTTCGAATAAGAGTGGAATCGTTTTCCCTAATCGGCTCAATATCGGTTCGAGAATTCGCTGTCGGAGCTTGTCGAATATTCGCTCCGTCGGAAAACTGCACGAGAAGCGACAATGGCTTTTGCAATCAACATGGAAAGACGGCTGATGCACGTGGAACCTCTTTCGAATGATTCTGCTGCCCCTCGAACCGTGGCTGTTGTGCAGGCGAGCCACTCCGTGAGCGAACTTGGGGACATCATTCCTGTAGAATATTTAACGGTTGTTAAATAAGCGCTATGCGGAGGTTGGGGGGGGGGGGTTGCTAAAAGAAGCGCGTCTAATGTGTCTCTTTCAATTTCGAATCTTCGTCCACTGTCTTCGCGGCCACTCTGTTCCTCTACAAGAGAGTCGTAACCGAATGTAAACATGCTGCCTGCGAGCAAGCAGGAAGTTTAGTTACAATACAGCGCTTAATCGTCTCAGCTGGCTTTCACCCTGCGTGGTCTGTCTTAGCTCTGCAGCTCTCTATCCTTATTGTGCTAGTGCAACTAGCCCCAAACCGGAGCATTAGGAAACTAGGTTCCCTCGGCATAATTCCAGCAAGAAACGAAAAGGGTACATGCGTGCCCATCCTATAATGATATAGTGCCAAAAATGAAAGCGATCAAAGTACGCGCAAACGTGTTCTTTACTGCCCAAACGTTCCGGCTGGTGGGCCAGCTTTCGTCAGAGTCGGTCCAGCGAAGAACGTATTTCCAGGTGTGTCGTTTTCATTTTGACGCTGCGCCAACGGAGCGAACCCTTTCGGTCATTATATATATATATATATATATATATATATATATATATATATATATATATATATATATATATATATATATATATTGCGTAGCAGTGCTGCTTTCACCTGGTGAGGAGGCAAGGGAAGAATCTCGTGTACGGTAATTGAGCCCGGCCACTCTGAGGTCGGGCAGGAAAGCGCCAGCACGCAAGGAGGCAACGTTGGAAACGCCCGCGGCCACCGTGAGAGCTCGCACACGTGAGGTGGGGGGAAGGGGGTTAACCTTAGCATCATTACCGCTTCCGGAGAGAGTGCGCTGCTACTCATAGCCACGTCCTCGTACACGAACGACATCGAAGAGACCGAAGGAGGGCAGATGAGAGCAATCGCTGGGAGTTTCTTGTACATCGCGCCCACGTGACCGGCGCGTAAACACGCGCATAAACACACACACACACACACACACACACACACACACACACACACACACACACACACACACACACACACACACACACATATATATATATATATATATATATATATATATATATATATATATATATATATATATATATATATATATATATATATATATATATATATATATATATATATATATTGACGGGTGCACACTGTTTTTACTTTAATGCGTTAGCATTAGTAGTGCAAAAGTGAAATGATAAAAAAGAGGAAATACCACACATAACCGGACCAAGCATCGAGCAGTGAGAGGCCCAGCCGACGAGTCCGAGCCCCGAAGACCAGCATTGTCCAGCAGGGCCAAGACCAGCAGAGCCAAGCTATCGTCACAGGTTCGCGGCCTCCTGGACTATAGCGACGCCGCCCACCTCGGACGACTCCAGTGTCAGCTGCTATTGCTTTTTTTTTTTACGAATAAAGCTTATCCCTACTCGTCCTCCTGTCTGTGTGAGAAGCCGGTCCCAGGTTTGTGAAATGGGTCACGTGGTAGAGGTAGAGAGGGGATCGGAGAGCTTAGAACAACGTGGGCGGTCTAGAAGCCAGTCGCGGAGCTGGGAAGGAGGGAGAAAGAGGGCGGCGCGATGGGGCATCCGCTCTCGAGGGAAACGGAGACCCACTCAAACCCAACCACGCACAAACACACGCGCGCACACAGATGCACAAAGATACACAAATACACGCACACACGCTAGAAACGCCGAACAACAACTACAACAACAACAACAACAACAACAACAACAACAACAACAACAACAACAACAACAACAACAACAACAACAACAACAACAACAACAACAACAACAACAACAACAACAACAACAACAACAACAACAACAACAACAACAACAACAACAACTCTCAGCCAGAACTCAGCACCGCCAGCAAACCTAAATTGAGATCTCTCTATCGCCGCGCCCCGCGTGCGTTTTTGCACGCGTTACGAAAGCGACGTTTGTAAACCGCGTATATCTATTGCGATCACGTGCACGCTTTGACGGGATCGCGTATTCGCATGCAATCTGCCTATAATGCTATCGCATTGAAAGGAGTGACCATGTTCAATCTATAAATTGTCGAGCTCAGCCTATAGTCGGTTACCACCTAAAAATTTCAATGTTATACGTACACCGGTTATATGTACACTGTCCAGCTCGAACACAATTCGCATACATGCGCGGCAGTTAATTAGGTTCATTTATTTACCTTTCGTCAAGTGGTTTCGTATGTTTAAAAGAATCGATTTTGTCGTACGGATCGGTTTCTGTGTAACCGGTTTCAGGATCAAACCCGAACGTCTAGGGAACAAATTTCATGAGTGAGCTTTATATGAATACTAAGCCACGGCTAACACTTTAGCTTGAAACAACTAGCTTGTATTTTCTAATTGGCCTAGCAGTTACTTTAGCCGAGCAACGTCTCTAATCTGTGAGCAAACTCCAGCTGGCTCGGCTCTCTTTCAGGAGTGAAAGGCATGCGTACTACGTTTTCGTGAGAGGAGCTTGTTTCTAATTCTCAAGTTGTCACCGACCATATTGAGGCCTCTTGAACCGGCGTGGGTTTAGTTCGCCCCACTAACATTCGCTCTGAACGCACAACCGCGCACATTGTAATCAAAAGACATGGGTTCCGAAATTTGGACAAGTGTCTCCCTTACGCTGCCACATAACAGCCACCACAAAAACAAAGGAATATGAGTCGCTGTTTCTCCCCAAAGAAGGCGAAGCATCGATTGCGATAGCAAATTAGTAGACAGCTATACGAAGTAAAGATAGTATAGTTTCATCGGCCGTATATACCCGCGAACTTTCGCTTACTAAGTAAATTAATCAAGCCTGGCGTCCCGCACGCACAGGCAAACGTGAATACATCTCATTCGATGAGCGCGGACGCTCGCTGTCAAAAAGCTGGCACGAGGAAGAGCGGCGGCAGCAGCAGCGAGCGAACTGGCCTTCGTGCTGCCTCTCGCTTCAACGAGAGCTAAGCGGCGAGAGCAGAGCGCAGAAGAAGCTATTAGGGAGTTCTAGTTTAGGGGACGCAAGGCGTTGGGGCCCCTAGCGCTTGGGCGCGTTTGCGTTTGCGTACGCAAGCAGAAACACGCTGTAGGTTAGCGGTCCAAAACTACAGTGCCTAGAATATATTCTAGACACTGTACCCAAACGCAAGCCGCAGTGAGGTCGCATGCGCTCGCAGCGCCATCAGCGTCTGATCTTTGCTGCGTTATCACTCTTTAAAACATGAAATCAAGCATATGAAGTAAAGCACATAAAACTATTCTTATAAAAAGCGTGAATAGAGAGGTTTAGAGTGTCCCGTATTCGGGTAAACGCAGGCTGGGGCGTTGGAGCGGAGCCATAGAGAAAGAAATTCCAACTCTATGGCGGAGCCATGAACAGGAGTGGCCTAGAGCTACTGTATGTGCTACCAAAGGTATATGCTAGTGTATATGCTACCTTTGGTAGCATATACATTAACTCTAGGGCGGCCTGCATGGTGCTGCCACCTGGTGGCGCAAAGCTCAAACAGACAAAAACAGCTAATATTGCAGTAACCAAGTGTATTTTACACTGCTGCGGGTGTGAATTTTTGGCAGTAACACGATTACGCCAGTGCCGAAACCTTACACCAGCAGCCAAGTAGAATAGACTTGGTTACAGCAATATTAGCTGTTTTTGTCCAATTGAGCTTTGCACCACCAGGTGGATGCACCATGCTGGCCGCTCCCGTTTACTCCCCCACCCCAACGCCCCGTCCGCCTGCATTTACCAGAATCCCGGACACAGTAAACCTCTCTGATATATATGAAAACGATGTCTGTCGACATTTGGCGAAAGATTTATCAGATTATTTACCGGCTAGCTGCTCTTAAGTTCTCGTACACCACGAGGGTCACGTAGGTAACGTGACCGCTTAGGGGCAGCGATGTTTTCGGCCGCACCAAGGACGCAAGCAGACGTAGCGGTCTGCGCATGCCCAGTACCGTCGCCCCTAGTTCTTGCGTACGCAAGTCGCTTGCGTGCCCTAAACTAAAGCTCTCTATTAGCCCTCGGCACCGCTTGACTCGGCACCCATCGCCGATCGATTTCAAGAAAGGGCCCACGTGACCACGCTCAGGCGCGCCATACGCAGCCGCCGCCGGAGTAGAACGCCCCCCGCTACCTTACGCGCGATGAAAGGCAGCGTGCTACCTCCCCGCTTACCTCCCTTGCGCGCACGAGATCAAGTCACCATCCTCGGCTCACCCTCGCACGCTTTCGCCAGCACTCACAGCACACGGCGCGCGGATACGGTGTCATCGCACCTGGACTTTATGCCGGACATCACGCCGACGCCAACGGCGACGACGACGGCGGAAATGCGTCTGGAGTGTCTATATAACTGTTATCGCAATAAAAGATACACCGCGCGCGATGGGGAACTGGCCGGCACAGATCTGTCGCACAAATTCGTAAAGGAGCGCGCGACCGCATCAGCGTAAGCCAGGGCTCTCAATGCGTCATTTCCCGATTGATGGTACACAGACATAGCAGAACACAAACAAAACAACAACAACAACAACAATGTGCACTCCACGCCGAGGCCAAGAAGGCAGCAGAGAGCTAGCTATACGGGCGGCAGCAAGGCGGCACCGCGCGAGTTGCTATAGCACGGGCCTGACATGCCGCGCTAGAAAGGATCCCTCAAAAGAAAACAGCGACCACAAAGTTATTAAGCAACAAAACGACGTTCGATGTATCAGCCGCGTTGTGACGCATGTCTCGAGCTAACGCGCCATATTCGCCGACAGCGCCAGCTAGCGTGCCTAAGCAGCGTTGTGCGTGATCGCGCGCTCGGAGGGGCGGAAAAGCTCAAACAGCTGACGCTCGCAACTTCCGTGATAAATTGCGCAAAGCGTTCAGTGGACAAGATTGGATAAGGGGTTCGGGGAGGGTATAGGGAGGGAGGTAGGGTGGGGTAGTTAGCTGGCTAGAGGTGCGACATGGCTGCAGAACATGTTAACACTTAACACACAGAAGGCGCGCTGTACAGCCTAGACGCGCAAATATATACGCGTATATCGAACGTCCGGCTCTCTCGGTGGGTGGTTTGCGTACGATGCTGTGTGATAGTTAACGGTTCAGTGCTCCCGGGGAGCATGAAAATATGCGCCGAAAACGGGTGAACGCCGGTTTGAGCCGTGCTGTTCAATGAGTACTGCTTAACTAACACTGGAGATTAATTGGCTAATTAGTACTACCACGTTATGTGTTTGCATCGTTTTCTTTCTTTGTTTCTTTTTGTGCGCTGTCACGTGGTAGGGAAAGGCATAGATGGCGCCCCACCCTCCCCACCTCCTCTTGGATATCACAGTGTAGTAAAGGTGAAGCACGGACAATATAGTCGGCGTCAAATGTTTACGAACCCCACTACGTGAAACATAAAAAAAAACAAGACACCCTTCGGCAGATGTATGCTAATCATAGCAACTTCTACACTGATAAAGGAGTTCGCACCCTTTCGCAAGTGCAACCTTTGAATAAGGGCACGGGAGCTAGGCGCTTAAGCTTCGCCTTTAAGAGTAGAACGCGAAAGCATTAAGAGGTCGCTGACTGCTCACACTTCCTGGCAACTGCAGCTTATGCAGCCGTAATTTTTACAGAGAAACGATTGCGGCGAACGCTATATATGCACGAAGGCGAGCTTTCTGGTTCTTTCTTTTTATTTCCTCCCCGGCGTCGCCGCAGAAGCGAATGGTAGAAACGCGCCGCGCCGCGCTGTGATTGGTCGACACGTTTCGCTCACGGTCAACTGCGTTCAACTCACGCTCAACGCGGCGGACGGCGCGCTTTAAAAGGCACGTGTACGCTGTCCAACTCAAGCACAATTTTCATAGACGCGCCAGCCAATTAAGTTCGCTTATTTTCGTTACGTCGAGCAGCACTGCGTGTTAAAATGGTTGTTTCCTCCGTCAAGTTCTCTCCCTGTGCCACTGTTTTGTCAGTGGTTCCAAGTCAGTGGTATGTCAAAGCTATATTAGTATAACTCGAAATAGGGAGCTTTTATCTTCCAGTTAGCCTAGAATTTACATTAGCAAAGCGAAGTCATTAAGCTGTGAGCCAACTCCGGCGGGCCAGGCTCTCTTTTCAGAGGTGAATTTGTGAGTGAAACGTGTAATGCATAATTAGGTTGTCAACCAAATGTAATCACCGACGCCGTCATGTACGCGTTCCGACTGACGTCCTGGTCCCATGCGGTCGTTTCGGGGCTGCCACGCAGGCTCCGTTACTATTAATTTGATCATTGATATGCAACCCGCCGGTCAGTGTCGACTGCAGCAGCCTTACAAACGCCTAGCTGACCTCTAAAGTGGAGCCGGCGAAACATGATGCGAGAAACAAAAGAATGACGGATGGGTGGCTAAATTAAGCCGCGCAAAAAAAAAAAAAGAGAAGTTGTCAATTCGAGGGAGGTATACTCAAAATAGCTTTTGTTTTATAACAATCGGTAGTTATACGTTTCAACTAAAAGAAAATTCTGGCAGAAGCCAGCTAACGGCGAATGTCGACGTTAATGCGATTAGCATTGAAGCATCGTCGCGACATAGCGCACTGCCGCTCACTTATCGAGGCAACACTCGGGAGGAAAAAGAAAGAAAGAATAAGCAAAACAGAGAAAGAGCGCGTAGAAATCGCAGAGGCGATCAAAATCACGCAAATCTTGGAAATTGGTTTCTACGTTGGCGAGAGTTTGATCTCCTCTGGGTTTCCCAAGGATTTCTTTAATTGTTTTTCTTTTCTGCGCGATTGTTGTCTGGATAAGTAATCGTCAACAAGGAGAAATAAACTTCAGCAATAGATAGTTCGCGTGCGCAGATGAATAATCTACTATCCACGAACGTTTATTATACACGGGCCACCTTGCGGTAATAAAATGAGTATGCTTTTTAATGTCCGTTTGCTACCTGCAGTGTCGCGTCTGTTGCACTGTTTAGTTCAAAGATGTTACCTTGTGCCGACTATCGCGGATTCAGACCTTAGTGAAGGTATTAAAAGAAAGACAGAGACAGAGAGGAAATGCGAGGAGGTTTAACCAGAGGCGAGCGAAAATAATAAAAAAATTGCACAAGAACCTAAGGCTGGACAAGTTGGTAACCATTGATGGTAATCTTGTAGCGCCCGCAGCCAACCAAGAACGCAGGTCGTTTGTTTGCACTCGTTCGTAAACTTCATTCCTTCATTGCTTGACACCTTCATTGCTCGTGCGCGCAAATATAAAGTATCCCCACGAAGGTGTAATAAGTTTTGTGAATCGTTGCCTCGTCTGTTTCTTCACGGCGAACGCCTAGAGATTCAAAAGCCGGAGTATCTCTGAGGCGTTGGTAATGTCTTGTTGCTGGGAGTCTAAACGCTCCGACGTCGCGATGAATCTTCGTAGCGTGCGAATACGAGTGACAAGGCAGGAAGGCGACATGAACAGGCTTTGAAGACTACCATTTTTTTTTCTCTCTCTCTCTCTCTCTTTTCTACTTCATTCATTCAAACAGCTCGTATCTTTCCGTACACGAAAAGAAACAAAAGAAAAAGAAAAGCTATATACACGGTTTATGAATCGACAAGAAGAGAAACGAAGCTCAAGTCAACGAAGGAAACGCGAGGCAGATTACCCGATGCCGAAAGCGGTGGGGGGGGGGGGGGGGGGGCATACGGGCTCCTTTTTCTCGGGCCACGAAGTAAACGCACGCGGGGCGACGCGAGAAAGCAGCCATCCCTTTCATCCGGCGGCACCGAAAAACCGGGCGCTCTCGCGGCTGCAAAAGCAACGCACCGTGCACGCACAGCCTATTGAGCTTTGCGCGTCGGTGGAGGAGAAACGGAGGCGAGCATCAGCGGATTACCGTCGTCGCCGCCGCCACCTCTGCCGACAACAATGCGCCTCTCTCCCTCTCTTCTTTTCTTTTTCGTCTCCGAGGCTGAACGGAGAGACGAAGAAGATGCACCAGCAGGCCTCTTTTGCGCTGCTGGAAAGCCCTCGTCATACCAAAGAAGCCTCCTCCACGCTGCACTGACGTTAGCGTCGTCACCGTCGGTGGCCAACGTTTTTTTCTTTTCCTTTTGCAACCGACGGCGCCACTGAACAAACCACATCGCGTAGTCCGCTGGAAACAGCGAGCGGAGAAAGAAACTATTTTTCCGTTGCTTGCAAAAGTCACGCGTGACGTTCAAATGCATTTCAACAGGAAGTATGTCGAAATGGAATAGCAAGTCATAGAAATGCAACATAATGTTCACAGCGACATTTGTAATTGGCGTGCTAGATCTTTTATTACGTGTAATTGAAGAACAAGAAGATGATGAAGTCGACTTGTAGCAAGGCGAACAAGACGATCGACATCACCATCGTTATGAAGAGAGCGGGATTTCTTGCTGCCGCCTAACCTCCCCCCCTTTTTTTCCCCCTTCCTCACCTCTCTACCGGATTTCCTATCCGGCCAGTTTCTTGTCGTCTAAAGTTGGCCGATCCAGGACCTGGGGGCTTTACCAAAACTGAGTCGATACCGGAGGCTGTCTAAGCAAAGGTGGTGATGTGGTGGGCCAGATGGGTGGACCAGTTCTTGGTATTAACGTGGTTTGTGACGTGAGCAGATCCTGCAGGCAGTGTGATTATGGCAACGAATAATCCTGACAATGCTCTAGCGTTGCACTCACTCAGGTGTAGACAGTGGACCTAGCTTCTTTGCGTCTTCCTACAGGTTTGAATTCGGTTTCTCTCAAAGCACACGTAAAAGAGGTTCTCGCACACAGCTGTAGCATAGTGAGGAAAATCAAAAGCATTTACAGAACAAACTCCATTTGCAAATTCCGTATGCTCCGTACGTCCTGTACCCGTAATCCTATATGACCGAAAGGAATCCTGTATTAAAATCTCTGTGTTTTCATGTAGACCCATATATGGTCATATGGGAAGATAGTACGGGAAATATGGGTCTTCTAGAATAGTGAAGGAGATTTACGAAAGATAGACTCGGCGGAAGGTCTCCGCATTCGCGATGGTGTCAAAGCGGGGGTGATTGATTGATCACGTGTTCGTAGGAGGTGTTGAAGAGCTAAACGCGCATCGCAATTACGTTTCGCAATCTTCCGTTCGTACACTTCGGCTCACAACCGTTCCTTCAACACTCGCAAAAACATCAGATCATGGCTGAACACTCGTCGTGTACGTTGAAACGAAACTTAATTGTGCTCCAAAAAAAAAAAGTGATTACGCGCACCTTGGGCCTCTTGGCACAGCAGTTAATCGAAACGATTAAAGAAACTTAAGCTTCATCCAAGGCAGGTTCCAAAAAATACGTTGCATCTGCCGTAATTTTTTTTTCTCCTTGACTGACACGCGTAGAGACCCGCCAGACGACTGCGACAGATATACCAACAGTCTAACGGCAGTAGGATACAAGCAGACGTCACTTATTTTTTTTCGTCTGCTCCCCGTCTCGTCTGCTCCAGTCTCGCAGCGTTGATGATACGTCATCGAGAAAATGTAACACATGGTTTGCCTCGAACACCGGCGTCTTGAGCACCCAGACATGCCTCAGGCTCTAATTCTTCCAGCCAAAGCCTCGCGCGCTTCCTTTGTGAGACGAGGACTGAAAGGCGCCGGGAAGAAATTGCTCAGCTAAAAAAAACAAAACAAAGTAAGCAGTTTGTTTGTCAAAGAAATGCGGCTGACTACGAGCCGAGCCACCTTCCCGTTATCTATCAGCGCGCGTTCTTCAGTAAAGATCGTAAAGTTTGTTTCTTCGTTTCGCTAAAGACGAACGCAGACAATGAAACTGTAGCAACGCGTTGGCGCCTTTCTCTTAAAAAATATATATAGCGAGCTAAAAGGAAGAAGAGTAAACAAACAATTCGCAGGTTGGTGACGTGAAAAAATGAGATTCGCTTGGCTGCCTCCCGGGCAAAGAGGACATTTGGAGGTTGGGTGCGCTGCCGAGCAAGGACGTGGGCGCCTTTTGTCGAAGGCCTTATTCGGGGCGAGAATGGCACAAAAGGAACTGCAATGTCGAAACTTCGCGGGACCGCGTATTCAAACACGGCTGGCAGGGGGCCGCGCTCGGCTCATTTTGCAAGTCGTCGGGTGGAGCCAGGGCTAAATATAAAAAAAAAAAATATATACTCGCGGAACTTTTTTTTTTTTGTTGACGTTAACCTTTTATTTCTGTTCTTTCTGTTTCGGCGCACAGACGAGATGGACCGAAAGGTACGAAAAATAAAAAAGAGAAGGCAATAATTGCAGGAAGCAACAGCGACGAACCGCTTCGCGAGTTTTAGTGAACTGGAGCGCGGTATTCCTTTGTGTCGTCGCTTTTTTATAGAACTCTGACGAGACGACGAGAGAGACGAGAAAGAGCTCCGGGAGTTGCGTCGAAGATGGAGGAACAGAATGAAATTGAGAATGTAATAGCGCGTCCTCCATCTTCTTTTATTTTATTTTATTATATAATATCTCCCGGAGCATTCAACGTTGACGTTATGGGCGTATTGTGCCTTGCGGCGCATCGTTAAGTGAGCAGAGATGGGCCACTTTGAAAACCAATAACGCGCGAGGTGCTTTCGCGGATATGGGCACATCGCGCGTAGGACACAAAAGAAAAAAGAAAAAAAAAGATCTGTATAGAAGTCGTAAAAGAGAATTGGACGTGCTCGGTGGCTAGATTTTAGTGCGCGCAATTGTCGATATTGTTACGAAACCTTTCTTCTTTTTTTCGTGTACCGCTAAATTTTTGAAGTTATTGTACGTTGCTCCGTACGTCACAGTTTGCTATGGCGAGAGATAACGGCGAGACCGGGTTCGGGAATTCGCCGAATTAGCTCAAAATTTCAGGAAGGTCACCGCCAATAGGCTATGTTATCCCGAAGTTGAATTAACAAAGCTTTATTCGCAGGTTGTCATGGCAACAATATGAGTTTAGTTTTCGGCAGACGGCGTTATAGATAAGATGCAAGAAAAATCTGACTTTAAGGAAGAAAAAAAGTGAACTAGGCAAGTTGATGCGTTCTTGTGATAACAAGAAGCTAAGCCAGTTAATAAAACACGCATCGAAAAGAGCACTCACGGACATGCTAGGAGAGAAGCTGGCAGCAAGGAATTTCTTTTTGCTTCGATGTAATATTAATTTGATTTCACATATAAATGAAGTGTAGTATCTATATTGCAATAATGAATGTGACGTCACTACATGCATCTATTATCTCGTGTATGTCATAAGGCTGTGATAGGACCAGAACTTCTTATGTTAGCATCACTTAGTTAAAAGAACCATGGCTAGCCGTTGACTTGCAGTGCGACAGCAAATGCGTCAGCTGTTTAATAATCCTGAGAAGCGTGCTTCGCCACATAGACGGTGCTATTGCGGGGCAGCACACACGCATCTCTTCTATTGCGATAGAATTTATCTCGAAACTGCTGGCGCATTTTCGTCGTCTTCGACGGCGTTGCCGTGATGTTCTGTATGAAGTCCAAGTGTGATAACATCTACGCCGTGCGCCGTAGCTACGTGTGCAAGTGCGAGCGTGCGAGTGTGAGCCGAGAGAGATGGCGGGTCGATCTCACGCGTACATGGGGGGGGGGGGGGTGAGGCGGAGAGAAAGCGCGCCGTCTTCCATTGCGCGAAGGGAACCGGGGGTGGGGGCGTTCTACACCCGCGGCGGCTGCGTATGACGTGGCTGAGCGTGGCCACGCGGGCCTACTTTTAAAGCGATCCACGATGGGGACAGTGTTTAAGGGCGATGATGGCTGATAGCTTCGTCTATACTGTGTTCTCGCTCCTTAGTTGTGTTGGAGAAAGAGAGAGAGAGGTAGCACGAAGATCAATACGCTCGCTGCTGCTGACGCACTTGCTCACGCCAGGGTTTTGACGGCGGCTGTCTGCGGTCATCGAGTGAGATGCGCTCATGTTTGCCTGTGTGCGCGTGACACCATGCTTGTTAATTTATTTAGCAAAGAAATGTTTACAAGTTTATACGGCAAATAAAAGTACCTTAATTACTTCGTATAGCTGTCTAATAATTTGCCATCGCCATCGATGCTTCGGCTCTCTGAAAAAAAACTGCGACTTCTTTACAAAAGGAACTTGACCTAATTAATTATGCAAAACCACTTGAAGAAATCGGAGCCGCCTAATGTGTAACAAGAAGCTTGCTTACAATTTTTAAACAATTGTGAAAAACAAAATGCTTTGTCAGATAAATAAACTTATTGCAGGTTAGCCTAACCTAAGTGAAACAAGTAAGGCAAGACGATTCTACATGCAGTTTCCACATTTTGCTCAAACCACATTAAGGATTGTGTAACGCAGGTTCACGATGGAATTTCAGATTAGAGACTTATTTATTTTATTTTTATCTTGCTGCGAAGGGCGGGTTCCTATAATCCGAAACCTGTCGTTGTAAAAGATTATTCTGCTGCGGATGATGTTCAAATTACGCTTTATTTATAAGGCCGTTTTTCACCTTCTGCGATGATGACATGGGCGTATTATGGACCAAGTTTAAATCGTGGTGTTCCCCACTGTATAGAAAACCTTATTCCAATCAGACTGAAAAAGGTTGGTCGATAGAGCCCTTGAATCACCAGAGAGCTGCTCCAGATAAAATGTAGGCTCAGAGCATCGCAGGAAATTAAAGTTCGCTGACGACAAGGTGCTTAAAGAACTAAAAATTATCCTTGAGTACAAAATGCGAGAGTCCTGAGAGCGTTAATTATTTCGCTGAAACACTTTGGCGTTTTGCATCAGAAAGCCCACAAAAATTCTCGCAGTTCCTTGGGCACAAGGGCCATCGGCAAATCGAGCAGGTGGCATTGGGTAACACTTTCGTTATAGACAGCTGGCAAATAGCGGAAATGTTTAGTTATCACTTTCAAAGCGTGTTTTTAAAGCCGGTGAAAACACTCCCGCAACGGATGGATCAGGCGGTCTGTCCTTATACTTGGAGGGTTTAGTTGAACTGCTCTTATGGTTAGAGGCAAAGAAGTCAACAGGTCCAGATAAAATTCTGGCTATTTTTCTTAAAAGATACGCACAGCTGATAGGTAGGTTCCTTTTGATAATATTTAATAAGCACTTAAAAACTGGTAAAGTACCGACAGATTGGCTCCTGGTTCCTGACCAATTTCCATTACGTGTATATCTTGCAAGGTGTTTGAACATATTCTGGCGAACTATTTAAATAACTGTTTGGATAAACACAATATCGTTCACAATGCACAGCATGGATTCCGACGAAGCCTTTCTACTTACACGCAGTTAATAAATACCATTATTGTATTTGCTAAAGTTTTAGATATTATTGGTCAGGTGGACATAATGTTTTTGGACTTCTCCAAAGCTTTTGACGGGGTGTCTCCCAATAAACTAATCCTGAAGATAAAACAATTGGTATACCTTCCGAAATAATTAGCTATGTTATATCTTATTTGACTCATAGAAAACAATATGTAGATATAGACGGATCGTATGTAGGAAATTTAATGTTTACACGGGATTACCCCAATGATATGTAATAGGACCGGCCTTGTTTAACATCCATATCAATGATATGGTAGACTCTGTCAAATTAACTGTTTTAGATCAATTGTTTGCTGACGACGGTGTCATTTTTAAAGCTATAAATTCTGTTTATCGCCAATTTAAATTGAACGTGAATCTAAAATATTGGCAGAATTGTGTGCTAAGTGGGGTATGATTATTACTTTAGAAACATGGTACAGATGTGTCTTACTAATGACAGAGACAAATTGGTGTTGTCATATAACATAAACAGTAACATGATTAAACAAGTAGAGGAATATAAGTATTTAGGAATTACGATTAAGTCCAGGCCTAAATTGACCGAGCACATTGATAACATATGTTCTTCAGCTCGTAGAAAATAGGCTTCCTAAAATGCAAATTAGGAATATCGTCAAATCATAAGAAACAAGGCGTACAATACCATAGTAGGACCTTCTCTAGAGTACGAAAGTATTGCATGGGACCCTCACACAACGGCAGATATAGAAAAAAATAGAAAAAATTAAAAGATTAGCGGCTCGTTTGATATATAACCGCTATAAACGCCGGGGACTCTCCGTCTGCTATATTGCAGGAAGCAAAGCTGGAATGCTTAAAGGAACTCAGTAGAATTGATAGAATTAAGTTTCTAAACTGCTTATATTTTTTTGAAGCTAGGCATTGATCCCCAAAAATTCGTAACTCAACAGTCATTTGAAAAATCTCGTCATTCTTATTTATTAAACCTATATTTACTCGTACAAATGTTTATAAGTATTCATTTTCTCTATGTAATCACAGATTGGAATGCACTGCCGCATAATTTTCTCCTCCTTGCCCCTGATGAGTGATTTGAACCCTCACACTGCATTGTATGTGATGTGCTATGCCGTTAATATAGCGCGTTGCTTCTCTTCTTGTATGTGTGCAATGTCTCGTTCAGTTTTGTCTAAGCATGCATCGTCCATCTCTAGTGTATTTTTGTCAATGCGCGTGGTTGTTTTTAAGGTCGACTATTTTTGTATTTTTTGTATATTGCTTCTCCTGCTTGGACCGTATTCGGTGCGCAGTATGTTATAAATAAAAAGAAAAGTGTTGTAAAGCACACTTTGCCACATAGAAGGCGTTGATGCGGGGATGCATGACTAGGTTCAAAGAATCAGCGCTAGTGGCTATGTAAAATGACACGGATGCTGTACGCTGAACACAACTGAAAAGCGTACTTTGCCGTTTCGGCGAGAAAGCATCACTTAGTTGAAAGAACCACGGCTAGTCCTGACTCGCTGTGCGGCAGCAAATATGCCCGCTACTGAACAAAACTGAGAAGCGTGCTTCGCCACGTAAAGGGTGCAGTTGCGGGGCAGCATTAGCTGATCAAGCAAATGAGGGTTGTCGATGAGCAAATGGAGGCTGCGTGTTTTTTGGCCCACAAACACACACGTTTTGTTGTTGGAGAAGAGGATTGTTAGCGCATGGACCATGCACTGGAAATCGCTGCGAACGCTGCGTACCGTATGCGACCGTAAATGGACTCCGCAACTTACTGTGTAACTTGAGGAGACTCGTGACTTGAGCTGACCCGGTATCCCTAGAGCTGGTCCGGTATCCCTAGGGTCGGGTACGGTATCCCTGGAAACAAATTTAGCACAGCAAGAAAATACGGGATATCAGTAAGTTTACAAACTGCGCCCGCGTGAGTGTCCACTTACTGTATCCACGCACCGTGCTATTTCTGTTCAGAAAAAAACAAAATGAATGATTTGAGTTCCCGCTAGGTACAAAGTAATTTGGACGATGAAAGTAAGGAAGCTACTCGCTACTTCGCTATTTTGCTTCTCTCATTTATACGACGCAAGGAAGGAAAAGTTCAGCGTACTCCTGAAAAAAAAAGAAACGTAAAATCTCGGGCAGATATCGCAGTCTGGACACCACTGCGAAAGGGAAGGTGGTATCACCGTAACTCCGAGAAACGGATGAGTCCGCTGGTTAGAAACGAGTCAACCAACCAGGAACTGGAAACCCGCGGTTTTTGTTTTCTCTGAGTGTTCAACCACTACTGCTTCCCCCTCCAGCACGTCTACCACCACTAAAAAACAAAAAACAAAAATAAAAAACAAAATAAAAAGTAACCACTTTGAAAAATGGACAGAAGGCAGACTGTAGCTGGCCAGGAGGCTCGCAACTCCTATCGCATTGAAACAGACAGGCTGGCATCGAAAGAGATTCCGCGATGCGCCGCCGATAAGGGAGACTGGTTTCGCTACATTTCTCGTCAGGAAAAACAATGACGACAACAAAAAGCAGCAGCAGAAGCGAGAAAGAGAAACACAGAATGTTGGAGAAGAGAACCATCGACAAGTGCATTGGAGTGGAGAGAAGAAAGGCGCTAAAATAACGAGGCAAACAAATACTTCAAGTGGCATCGTGCAGCCCGACAACTGTCTCGCTCTCCTAATCTCGCGCAGAGAGTTGGCCGGCTCTAGAAAGGCAGCAAGCGACAGCGGGTTAAAGTCGTGCCACACCGAGTGAAAAACGGGCAAAAAAGAAAGGAGGGGTGAAGATAATGAGACAAAGACGGAAAATATATAAGCGGTAGCCATTTATGCCGAAGCTTCACCTCAATATGTCCTACCTAAGTACACGGGAACGGAGAAATCGTTCGCTATCCGCTGCGCCGAATTTGATAAAGTTTGTTGCGTTTAAAAGCAAAAGTTAGAATCTACTGTCGTAGAAAAAAAATACCTTTGATGTTATTCATCACAGTGTTTAAATAAGTTGCTGAACATAAAAAGAAATAAATGAAGAAACTCATGTATGTATGTATGTATGTATGTATGTATGTATGTATGTATGTATGTATGTATGTATGTATGTATGTATGTATGTATGTATGTATGTATGTATGCATGCATGTATGTATGTATGTATGTATGTATGTATGTATGTATGTATGTATGTATGTATGTATGTATGTATGTATGTATGTATGTATGTATGTATGTATGTATGTATGTATGTACGTACGTACGTACGTACGTACGTACGTACGTACGTAAGTATGTATGTATGTATGTATGTATGTATGTATGTATGTATGTATGTATGTATGTATGTATGTATGTATGTATGTATGTATGTATGTATGTATGTATGTATGTATGTATGTATGTATGTATGTATGTATGTATGTATGTACGTACGTACGTACGTACGTACGTTACAGACAGAGAGACAGATATACACTCAATGAATCGGAAAATTGTAATTAAAGCCCAAGCAACGATAACAACAGGAAACCAAACTGCCGAGTAAGGACAAATGGAGGACAGATGGGATACATTTGGAGTGCACAGAAGGATTCGGAAGGGACCGCATTACAAGCTGCTCACGTGTGACTCTGTCGTGACGCCGCCTTTGAGAAAAGCTACCGTTTGTCGGTGGCTCACGGTATCACTCTAACCAATATAGCCCGACGCGAGAGCTTTCCCCATAGTACCGCAAGGCAGACCCGTTTCGCAATAATCGAACTTCCCACTTTGGAGAAAAAGAAAATCTTCCCTCCTCCTCCTTCCATCTTCTAGAGTGCATTAATGGGGAATTCGGTGAGGAGGAGAACCAGACGGTGCCAGCGCAGAATGGGGAATCGCTCTGTGCGATATCCCTTTTTTCCGTCTGTATAGGTACCGCCCACTGCGATGAAAGCTGCGCAGGACAGGTTCGGAAGTCGGATCACGTGGGCGATACCCGCGGTGTGGCGTTGCTTTCCAATCCAAGATTGGGAGATTGGGAAAGGGGACGAGAGGATAAGGGAAAGAAAGGAAAATAAAACGATGGAGATTGCCATACTATGGCACATACCCACAACGCAAGAGCGGCGTTTACATTTAACATAAATAAGAAGAAATTAAGAAACATGAGTAAGACTTACCACATTGGGTAGCACGGATACGTGATAGCGCACGCGTGAGCCAGTTTAGCCCAAAGGCGCAAGAATAAAATTGACAAATTCAATGCATTACATTAACCGCTTCGCGAGAGCTTCCCTTCACAGACTCCAACCATGTGCGTTGGAACTGCAGAATGTTTCGTAGATGAATGGCGACGTTAATGTTATCGCAATATTTACTACGATGGGCGTGCAACGGGTGACGACATGTTTCATGTATTATTATTAATATTGTGATGATCGCGATGGTGGAAGTAACGAGACGGAGGGATATGTACAAATGTACAATGTCCATTGAAGAGCTTGACGTGATATCTTTAATTATTTCATACACATACATGCACAGAGGAATACACTCAGAGATCCAAGTTGTCTACTATGCCAGAACACGGCCAGCAACAAGTCTTGTGTTCACGCACATACCCAGTATGCCATGTTGCCTGCCCTACAAGACAACAGCCAGAACTTACCCAGTGGTCCAAGCTAGAAGTAAACTTCGGTCACTGCGTATGTAAAATATGCTAGATACGGACGGACAGACACGCAAACGTACTACAAGGTGGCTATAGTCCCCACACAATGCTGATAACAATTAATATGTCAAGTGCAGGTAATATTGACGACATATGTTATTAGGGGAAAAGATAAGTTGTAAAATGAGAAAGGACTGGCTTATTCTGTCGCTATGTGAGTGTTTTGAAAATAATTTATCCTGAAGAAAATGCTGGGGCCTTTGTTTGTCGCAGTATGACATCGGATACGGTGTCATACTGCGGATTGGCGCAGAATTGATTGTAGCACCTAGTTAAATAGCTACCGGATTATAGTTCTCGAGGAAAGAGACACACAAAAAGTAAGCTATTTCTTAACTAAGTTGAATCCGACTCATTTATCGCGTTTCAACAGCCGTTAATTGCCACCGTTTTCACAGTTAACTAAAATAATAATGAAGCTGAGCGAAACGGGCGATCCATCACGAGGAACGAATAACGAAATAAGCGCTCATTTTTTCTACTGCAGTAGTCGCGCGGCTAAGTGTGTTGGGTGAATAATTGAATGACTGAACGAACGGATAAACCTATCACACCCGATTTCATTTCACACGAACAATAAAAAAAGGAGTAAATGAGATCTCTCTGAAACCTATAAGCGCATAAATTTTAGGTCATTTTCTCTCTTTATTTCTGACCCAAGAGCGTCATTTTACTTTATTGAAATTCAAGGAGTTTCCTGCACTGACAACGCATTAGCCCATAAATAGTAATAATGGTGTAACAGAGCGCACATTCATAGCTTCGAAACGTAGACAGTTCAGCTGAAGTTTGCTTTCAATAACTTGCAAAGCGCGACGACTCGCACCGCATGGAACAAGATAACATATTTTACAACTGACAATCTTGCATTTAGCTCTTCCACCGCTTACTTCAACGGGATGCAGCTCGTGCAGGTCGTGAAGCTACAGGTTGTCATTACCGTTGCCGGAAATCGGTTAACCGATTAATCGAAGGTACATTCCTCGTGACAAACACAGAACTGCTTTTCCAGAGCGCACCAGCGCAGTGAAAAACTTCCTCAGCAGAGCGGCAAGCTTCCGGCGCCCACTTCTGGCTTTTAGCGAAATCAGGGGGGACGAAATAACTGCCGGGCGGGAATTTAATATAGCGGGGACGAACGAAGCCGCCTTCTCACCAAACAATGCGGAGTGCATCCAGGCTGTATGGGGAGATTCAGACAAACAGAAAACTCAGAGTGTGAGATAGAGGGAGTGAGAGAGATTGAGAGAGAGCGGGTGTGTGTGTGAGAGAGAGAAAGTGAGAGAGGGGGAGAGAGAATGCGTGTGCGTGAGAGAGAGAGAGAAGGTGATAGAGTGTGTGTGTGAGAGAGAGAGAGTGTGTGTGTGTGAGAAAGAGAGAGAGAGAGATAACAGCGCGTTATAAGCGAGTTAGAGTTTGCGAAATGGGATCAGCGGAAAGGAAGTGCCTCGCTTACTTGGAAGGTGCGGTTGCGTAGTGCAAACAAGCCGAACGCCAGGCGTCGGGAGCCTGGGAATATTCCCAGACCCTTTTGCTTTTCGCTGTGAACTCTGAGGGCGTGTATGTTAGCAGGACTTACTCGTAGGGTTAAGCAGCGGAGAGAAAAATAAATAAATAAGGAGACGACTGGCGCCAGTTTTCACGAGGGCTGCCGGGGGGTTGGAAACAAACAGCAGAACGCGCAGGGAAGGAACAGCGATGTTAGCGAAAGCCAAGGAAAACGAGATGGAAATGACGAATACGGTTAAGAAGAAGCTCAAGTGCTCCTATTTAAATACACGGAAAGGAGAAATCGTCTTTTTTTTTCGGCGTCTACTACATTAAGTTTGATGTTTGGTATCCATTGCATCAAATTTGATAAAGTTGGTCGCATTTAGGAGAACATAATAAAATCAATTGGCACTTGGAGTGCATTTTATTTGTTCAGGCCATCACCTTTTTTGTTAAATAATGTGTATTTGATAAATAATGAAAATGTCATAATTGAAAAAACACCCTCAAGCGCTAAATGTACATGTGGGCAACAAAAAACGTCCCAATTACGTAAAATAGCACCCATTGAAACAATCTAAACAGACAAAGTTCGTAGAGAGTTTTAGATGAACGGACGCAGGAGGCTCGCATTGCGCTTGCATACGCAAGCGGTTTGAGTTTCAGCAAAACGCCAGCGCAGACTTCGGGTTCTTGGGCCTCTTTATATTCCCCTTTTTCTATCCCCCAGTGTAGGGTAACCGACCAGACGCTTTTCTGATGAACATCTCTGCCTTCTCTTTTTCTTTTCTCTCTCTTGGATTTTCGGGTACGTAAGAAGCCTGCGTCCCCTAATGTAAAAAGTCCCTTATGTAAAGTACTACACCACCAATTTGTCCATAGGGCTTTCTGCAAAACCTTCGCAAACGTTGTAACAATCTTACGTAAGCTGCAAACTCATGTATCGCGTTTGTCCGCCGCCTCGGCTTACACTATGTCCGATACCGTCCTATGTCCGATACGGCAATATGTCAGATACCGCACTGTGTCCGATACGGCAATATGTCCGATACCGCACTATGTCCGATACGGCAATATGTCCAATACCGCACTATGTCCGATACCGCACTATGTCAGATACCGCGCTATGCACAATGTCCATTGTGAAAAATTATACAGCGTCTTTGAACGACGCAGCTCAAAAGAGATGAGGCAACGGCTAGTTCCAAACGAACACGCGGAAAGCAGACTTCCAACTGTTTTTATTGACAGCAGGTGACGCGTAAAGTACGTATGACATATTGTTGTAACTCATTCTGTTTGTTGAGTTTCTTATCAGGCACTATAACTAAGATTGACACCCGGTCAGATTTACCAGAACAGTAGGCCCTCCACAACCTAGGATGTAGTTTAAGAAACAACAACGTCAACAATAACAACAACAATAAATAAATAAAAATATAAAGCCTAGCTAAAGAAAGGGAAATCATCAAAAAATGTAAAAATGTAACAATGAAAAAGAAAACACGTTAGAAATAAACTAGCGCCAGCAAAAGTGCATAAACAATAAGAATATTCCACGCGGAATAAAAGTTCCGAGAAACACCACGAGAAAAAAGATGTGCAGAAACATCCGACAATTATTGTAAAGATAAGCGAATATAACAAACGAACGAACGAACGAACGAACGAACGAACGAACGAACGAACGAACGAACGAACGAACGAACGAACGAACGAACGAACGAACGAACGAACGAACGAACGAACGCAAAAGGGAATGAGAGAGAGAGAGAGAGAGAGAATGCGAGCAAGAAAACGAACGTTTTTGTTGCCGAGTCCGACCACCGACTGACTACCGACCAGCCACGAAAACAGCCGGAAGAGTCGAAGAAGGCAATCGTCTTTAAAACCAGCAAACAACATCAATGAACCTGTGCGAGCTGCTGCGTATTTGGCACGTCTGCACGCACGCACGGACGGACGGACGAACGGACAGATAGACAGACAGACACTCAAATGATCGGAAAATCGGAACTGAAGCGAAAACAACGATAACACCAGCAAGAGAAACCGGCAACTAAAGGCAAATAGAGCACAGATAGGATAGATTTTTAACGGAGAGAAGGATTTGGAAGGGACAGCATCACAAGCTGCTCACGTGCGGCGTTGTCTTCACGTCCCCTTTGAGGAAAGCTACGCCTGGTGACGGCCCACGGTATCACTCAAACCGATGTAGCACGACGCGTGTGCTTTACTCTATAGCGGAGTAACCCTTTCGCAACTATCAAACTTTCCTCTTTGGGGAAAAATTTCTTCCGACCCCCCTATCCTTTTCCCCAAATGCAGTAGTGGGGAATTCAACGGGCAGGAGATCAAGAAGGTGCCAACGCGGAACGTTTAATCGTTTGGCGCGATATCCCTTTCTGTCTGGATGCACCGTCAAGAGCGATAAAAGCTGTCTAGGACAGGTTCGGCAGTCGGATCACGTGGGTGATACTGGCGGTGCAGCGTTGCTTTCCCATCCCAGATTAAGAGATAAGAAGAGACGGCGACAGCATAAGGGGAAAAAAGGAAGAAAAATAGATGGAAGGGAAGTGATAAGAAGGCACCGGAGTTCTGCCGTTCATAAGAAAGAAAGTGAAGAACTTGAAACTCTTCCTGAATGATTAGAGGCATTGAAGTTGTATACGCAAGCGTCGTTTCCTTGGTGCGACCCTAGATTGCCAGCTGAGATGGGCCCAACGCGCATCCACTCTTGAAGGACGAATAACCGCTACCAGAAATGTTCTCCGTCGCATCGCGGGCACGAAGTGGGGTGGAACATCGTCGTCACTACTCCACGTCCACTGCCCGCTCACGCGCCAAACGATTTCCCAATTTGTGCCAGCTATTCAGAACGTGTCGTTGACTCCGCTCCACCAACTTCAGCCGCTACAAGCACGCAGCCTGCCGGCATGTCTCGGAGTTCCGCGAGCAACGACAAGTTCACTGAAACTAGCAGACACACGAGAACTTTCCTTCAATGCGGCCCGGAACGCGGAGACGCGTCGCCATCTTTTTCGACTAGTCCCCCAACACTCGTCACACCCACTCGTTTCACGTATTGTCAGTCGAACCGGTACAGAGATACATGGCGTGCTCGAACAGGACGTTCCGCAGCTTCCAGTTTCGGCCCGCTGCTTTCCTGTCGGGAATGCTATGTCTTGCTGATAACGCGCATGCCGTTCGTTACTGGGAAGTACAGCGCTCGCACCGTTAAAGAAAGGAAATGCGGAGAAGACAGATGGCGTTTATCGTTGTGTGGCAAGGTACGACTCAAAGGGCGTAAGCTTTTCTTAGAGTGTAGTGTGTTTGACGACTCTTTTATCTAAAAAATATTTTTAAACGCTATCTAATGCAAGCATGTATGTGTGCTCCATGTTTTACCCTGTATTGTCAATCAAGCGAAAAGGGGTGGCCGTCGCCAGCAGAGGCTCCTTAACAACTCCTCTGTTTATTTTTATCTAAATAAAAAATCGCAACACACCTAAACACTTCTTATGAGTCGCGAATTCAAAAGCATCACTGTCCAATAGAACGCTGCTGCGCGGTCCTTCGGGGTTTGGGCTGCGTGCTCGTTTTCGAATTTTGCTCAGGGGGATGTAATCGAGTTTTGCGATGAAACTGGTACAGGCTACTTTTTGTTTGTTTTTGTGTACAGTTTTTACGTTAGCACGTTGACTGTAGACCGGAATCGTTTGGACGATATTTCTGAGAAGTCCGACACCGCACGCCACCGACGTCCTGATTGACGAGGGACCGAGGAAGCAGCAGCGGCCACCGACGGGGCGTCAACGCGTCGCCGCACCTGCTCCGTCGAGGCGCGCCGGCGACGTGGCGTCGCGGTGACGCCATCTCCCCTGACGCAACACCTGGCGCGCTATCGCGGAAGCGGGTGTTCCGTTTCACCCCCTTTGCTTCGTCAAGGCCCGAACCAGGAAGCGCGAACCAGTGTCAGGAGCGGTGCCCCTTTCGCTGTTACAGACACCGCCGGCGTTTTCGCTCAACGGGTTACTTCACGTTCTCGCATGGACAGACACAAAAAAAAAGACCGAAGCTCGCTTTTGCTGTTCAGTGGATGAGGAACTGTGTTGAACATGAGGCAGCAGAGTCAAATCAAGTCCAACTTGCTTCAAAAAAGCGTGTTGGAGTTATCTGCAAACGCTACAATACACATTGCAGCAGGAATGTGGTTCAACGAGAGAGCGATTTGGGCGAGTCCGCACTGAAGTGTGACCATATCTGGGCGCACAACAGCTCCAGTCTATTTATTCAAGGACGAAGAAGCATAGGAGACCGCGCTTCATAGCGAAGAGCCGGCGGCACAAGCCAACATTGTCCGTCTGGCAGCCGAAGCGGCAAACCACTTCGTGTACTAACCCCTGCCCCTTAGGGTGACATCGGGCTCCCTGGACGCCTACGAGCGGTACAGGAGCTCAGGTGCCGTAGAACACTCCCCCTTAACAGCTTCGCTGTCAAAAAAAGAAGCAACAACAAAAAACGTAAAGCATGATAAATAAAGACCAAAATTCAGAAGGAAACGGCAGCGAACGAAGCGGCGGTGTTGGGAAATTAGGTGAATCCGCGAGAAATGGCGATGAAAGGGGACACACACACGATGCGAGGGGATCGCGGCAGCGAATTGGAGGAGAAGATTATATCGCGTGAACAAAACTTTGCTTTGAAACCAACTCGCAAAATGATAAGCAGACGTACGACCTAAAAAAAAGATTACAGTACAGCGCGTCTCCGGTACGTGACTAACTCTTGCAGGTATGTCGCTTTTTTGTTTGCTACGCTGATATCAGCAAAAAAATAAATAAATAGAAGTTTGAGCACGAAGTTGTAGAGTTTAAGAAGTCAGAATATGACAGAGAGAGCTTCTAAAAGCACTAACGTAGGGTAACCCCGAAGAAGGAAAGAAAAAAAGAGGATGCAGTAATCAAAGTTTGAACATCTTAACTAACGGCCGTCCCATTCGCACGGAGAGAGCTTAGATTCATTTGGTGGACATGGCCAGTATACCTTTTTCGCACCGCAGCGCTCGAACCGAGGGCTTTTAATTGATCGAGGAGGCTTCCGGCCACTACGGTACTGTTGCTGCGACTTGGATGAGGCGACAAGAAAAAAAAATTTTTTTGCGCTGGTAAATGTGATCCCTTACTGATACGGAAATGAGGGCTGAAGGTCTAAAAGAGGCAAACTTCTGGTCGGCGTCTATTTATTCTCAAATGCGTTTATCTTCTTTTCTTTTTTCTGCACGCACATACTTCCACTGCATACATTCACGTTGGCACGTAGAAGTGGAACATATATACCTGCAAGAGTTAGTCACGTAACCGGAGACGCGCTGTACTGTAATCTTTTTTTAGGTCGTACGTCTGCTTATCATTTTGCGAGTTGGTTTCACAGCTTTGATCGAGTCGTCTGCTCGCCTCGGCGCTTGCTTTCGTCTGTCCATTACGCCGTCGTGATAGAAAGTGAACTAAGCAAGACGTATAGCGTGATCCGCCCGCAGAAACCTGTCGCATTCGCTAGTGCACTTAGGTTTAGGAGCCCGTTAGACAACCCCGGTTGATCAAAATTAACCCAATGTCCACCGCTACCGCGTCCCTCATAATCATATCGTGTTTCTGGCCCGCCT